>NC_068982.1:187036211-187041866 GCF_001194135.2 Octopus bimaculoides | reverse complement strand
ATATATATATATATATATATATAGTCCACACTGTAAAGTGGTTGGTGTTTGGAAAGGCAACCAGTTGTAAAAACTTTGCCAAAACTGACCTCGCCTGTGCTTGTGCCACGTAAAAAGCCCTAAGTCCACCCTGCTGAGTGGTTAGGAAAGGCATCCAGCTGTAAAAATCCTGCCAAAACAGTCACAGAAGTCTGGTGCAGGCTTCTGCCTGGCTGGCCTTAGTCACACAACTCCTAACTTATGTGAATTAGATGCTTTATCTTGATCTAGATTATGGCATATGGCAGTAGATGACATAAAGCAAACTCAAAACAGACACAAGAACCACCTTATCTGGAATGGTTGATATTCTATAGCCTCCAAACTTCTAATTAGCTGATTCACTCAATTACACTTAATTAATCTCAACAGCAAAACCTCTTTTAAAGTTCTAAATTTTAGTCTTAACTGCTTTTTTGTAGAAATCTCTGTAAACTATACTTTCACATCTTATAACTCTGGTGTGGCTGTGTAGTAAGAAGTTTCCTTCCTAACCACATGGTTCTGGGTTCCGTTCCACCGTATGGTACCTTGGGCAAATGTCTTCTACAATACCTCGGGTCAACCAAAGACTTGCAAGCGCATTTGCCAGACAGAAACCGAAAGAAGCCCATCATCATCATCATCATCATTTAACGTCCATTGTCCATGCTGGCATGGTTTTGATCAGGACTGGCAAGCTGAAAGGCTGTACCAGACTCCAGTCTCATTTGGCATGGTTTTCTATGGCTGGATACCCTTCCTAACACCAACCACTCCAAGAGTGTAATGGATGCTTTGACGTGCCATTTGTATGACACCAGTATCTGCCACAAATACGATTTCACTTGATTTGATGGGTCTTCTTCTCAAGCACAACATAATGCCAAAGGTCTTGGTCATTTGTCATTGCCTCCATGAGGCCCAGCCCTCAAAAAGTGCTTTTCACATGCCACCAGCATGGGTACCAGTTACATGACAACAGCATTGGTCAAGACTAGGATTTCACTTGGCTTGATGGATATATATGTATATCTGTGTTTGTCTGTGTCTGTATGTGTTTGTCCCCACCCCACTGCTTGACAACTGGTGTTAGTGTGTTTACATCCTCATGACTTAGCAGTTTGGCAAAGAAGCCAACAGAATAAATATCAAACTTAAAAAAGAGATAAGTACTAGTCTCAATTCATGTGACTTTTGACTAAAGTTCTTCAAGGTGGTGCCCCAGCATGGCCACAGTCTAATGATTGAAACAAGTAAAAGGTAATCAATGAGGTATATAAGGTACCATCATCAGTGATGAGAAACAGTCAACAAGCCAAGTGAGACCGTAAGCCGTGACCTCTGCCAGTGGGTGTAACCAGCCCACTTATGAGTACCCCTCATTCACTGGACAATAAACTTTACTTGCGAAGACCTGTTGAGGCAAGTGAAATCAAAATCAAAATCGGTGACATGGCCGATGACAGTGCCGCCTGATTGGCACTCGTGCCAGTGGACAAGCACAGGTATCTTGATATAGAGACAGACACATGGCTACTTCATAAGTAGCCAGCAAAAAGAGGACCATGATGGTGCTAATGAGGTGTTAGGGTGAACTCTCAAGATACCAGAAGGTGAGTATAAGAGAGAAAATGAACAAAGAATCAGGAAAGGTGGGTAGATAAGTTGAAGGGGTGTGAGTGACAGATGGTTACAGATGGGGATAGAGGTGAATGTAGCAAATGATGAATAAGGGTTGAGATGGGGTCAATGGGGGGGGGGGGGTAAAAGAAATAAGAATAGCTCAGGAAGGCGGAGATGATAAATGGCAGAATAGATAGGGAGGGGGCTCTGAAAGGGGTCTCAGGGAGTAGCATCCTTGCCTTCCTGAGCTAGTTTTCCACCAGATTTCTTTAAAATCGTGGTAGCTCATGTCTAGAAACTGAGGTTGGGGGTAAGCAAGGGCATGCTTCCCGTAGAAAATCCAGCTCCAAAACAGCCTCATGATAGCAATGGAGAATGGGCTGGTGTGAGGGCGGTTGCTATGGCATTGAGGTAGATCCAGCCAGCCCCAGTTAACAGGGACAAAACACTGGCTGACTGACTTAACAACACTGCTCAGCAAATATCAACTTTTCTTTTTTTTTAGCTTCTTCAAAATTATATATTCAAAGTAATGCATTCTTTATTCAATTTCCTAATAAAAATTCATATTTAAGTATCTATTTCAGTTGATCAGTATGAATAATTAATGAAGTATTTGAGAGAAAAAGTTATTGAAGTTTCATAATAGAAATGGTTTGAACGAAGTCACAGCTGGGGGGATTTAGGAGAGAGCAGGTTGTACCTCACAGAACCAAAAAACAAAATATTGATTTTTAATTTCTACAAGGGCACAAGGCTCCCAATATCATTAGATGAAGGCAGGTAGGTAGGTTGGTGAAGTTATAGAAGGGGTTGGAAGAAGGCAAAATATACTGAGATGGTGAAAGTATGCTGAAACAATGGGTGGGTGGTACCCAAGGTGTGAGCTCATTGACGTGCTTAAGGTTCTTAGTTGAACAAATCAGCCATTTGATGCATGCATGTATACATGTTTGCACACAGTTTCATTCAACGAAATTCACTCACAAGACATTGGTCATCCCAGAGCTATATTCTTTCATTTGTTTTAGTCATCTGACTGTGGCCATGCTGGAGCACCACCTTTTAGTCGAACAAATTGACCCCAGGACTTATTCTTTGTAAGCCTAGTACTTATTCTATCTGTTTATTTTGCCGAACCGCTAAGTTACAGGGATGTAAACAAACCAGCATCGGTTGTCAAACGATTTTGGGGAGGCAAACACAAACACAATAATACATACTGACACATATATATACGACGGGCTTCTTTCCGTCTACCGAATCCAATCACCTCAAGGGTTTGATCGGCCTGAGACTATAGTAGAAGACACTTGCCCAAGGTGCCATGCAGTGAGACTGAACCCAGATCCATGTGGTTGGTAAGCAAGCTACTTACCACACAACCACTCCTGCGCCTATAGAAGATACGTGTCCAAGGTGTCACACAGTGGGGCGGAATCCAAAATCATCTGATTGAAAAGCAAACTTCCCAACCACACACCCATGCCTGCACCTAGGGAGATTTGACTGCTATTGCTAGTAAATCAAACTATTACGTTCAGTCTCTCTCATTGACTGCTGTTGTTGTTGTTGTTATTTAACCCAGGTCAACTCTAATCCAGCAGAACTATGATCAAAAGCGTTCCAGGCGAGAACGTACAATTTTTTTTTCAGACATGGTATATCTAAGACAACATTATCAAAGTCTTTTTGTTGTATTTTTTCTTTTCTTCGGACGGTAGAATGTGGTTTTGGGAAGTTTTGGTTGTCATTTCAAGCAGGTCGAGTGACCGCATATAGGTTTTCTCGTCGGTTCGCCATTTATGTTTTTATCCCTCGAGTGTGAGAAGGGTAAAAGGTAGAAATATGCACTCGGCAGGTAAGGGATGGGGACTAAATATTGCTCGACAACAGGACAATAACAACACTGAACAGATTATGTTAATGATTAGAGAGACGATGTTTATTTAGCACCAGTTTAGACCTGATCGAGAAGCAGACTCGCGGTTAAAGGCCGTCTGATCGTGGTTATCCCGTCTTCTTTTCAGACGTATCGTATCTCGAACTATCTTAACCAATATATCTTTCCCTCTCTGAGATGTCGGTGCGAGATATGAGGGAGATTTGACAGCCGCTTTTAGTAGGTTTAGCTGACAGCTTACAAGACTGCAGTTTACGGTAGAGTGGGTGTGTTTCGTGAGTGAGTCTGGCGAACGCGTTTATATGGTGGAATTTGTTAAGCTGCGACAATCAAGCGTACATAAAGTTATGACAGCCATATGTTTATAACAGAATTCGTGAGGCAACAACATTCATAATTATTTATGACAGACGACATGGAATAATAACTACCAAACGTTTATGAATAGAATACGCGAAATTACGAGTGACGTTTATGACAGACAACATGAAGTTCTGAGAATGATATGGTGGAAAGTTTATGATGGTATATGTGAAGTTAGGACAAGCATGTTTATAATAGACCACACGAAGCTACGACAATCGTATGTTTATGATAGAAATCGTAGAGTTAGGACAATCGTAAATGTTTATGACAGACGACATGAATGAAATGACGACGTGTTTGCTCAGCTTTGGGAGCTTCTAAAAATATATTATATTGCTTATATATGGACTGAGATGTATGGAGTGAATAACGGGAGACAATGTTAGATACTCACCCAGAATTATTTATAACAAATAAACTATGAATCATAATTGCTGTATCAGTGTTATTTAGTGGTGAAGATCGAACAGGGTTTACAGTGGAATGACACCATTTGTAATTTGTCCCGAGTCGCTTAAATCCTTTAACACGTCACACATCTCTCTAATTAAGGCCCCTTACATTCAACACTAACAGATGACAATTTGATGGCACCTTAATATACAGACATGTTGATTAAATATAGCTTTTTAAAAAATTGCTTTTAATTTCTGCTTATATTTGATTTTTGTTGTGGTATTTGAAAATTTTTCTTTGTATATAAATTTTAAAACCTATTAGAAATTTGTACCAGATGTTCAGCTTCTTTCATTAAACCATATATTTATTTAGTTTTCGACTAGACATATTTCGGGAGGAGGGATTGTTGTCATGACGTTCATGCCATACTCAAAATCTTTCATGGTGCAAACTAGAATCAACTCAGAATCGAAACCAAATCAGGCGCTACGGTTAAGATCGTGTAGAGTCTACGCTGCAGACCGATGTCCAGTTGTATTCCAACCATGACCATCACGTTTTCCTATTCAGACACAGTGTATCTTAGGCTACATCATCAAATATAACATTCATTTCTATTTTAAGACACTTTGATGTTATCTGAAAGCAATTTGGCCGTTATTTCTAGTCGGTCGAGTGACCGTATAGAGAGGTTCCCGAATTGGCTGAAGAGGAATTACGACTGATTTCATCGCCTTCCTTCATAGAATAAATTAAAAGGTAAAATGCAATTAATAACGATGTTATTTTATTGAGTTAGGTTGGTAAAATCGTCAGACAAAATGCATGAAGTTAATTGCATTAGTGTTGTTACTGTTTTGAGATCAAATTCTACTGATGTCAACTTTGCTTTTTCATTCTTCCGGGTCGACCTAATCAACAAATCCCTTTCTCAGTTAATATTTTTATTGTTAAAAGCGGCGAGTTGGCAGAAACTTTAGCACGCCGGGCAAGATGCTTAGCGGTATTTCGTCTGCCGCTACGTTCTGAGTTCAAATTCCGCCGAGGTCGACTTTGCCTTTCATCCTTTCGGGGTCCATTAAATAAGTACCAGTTACGCACTGGGGTTGATGTAATCGACTTAATCCGTTTGTCTGTCCTTGTTTGTCCCCTCTGTGGGTAGTAAAGAAATAAGAAACTTTAGCGCGCCGGACGAAATGCTTAGCGGTATTTCGTCTGTCTTCGTGTTCTGAGTTCGAATTCCGCCGAAGTCGACTTTGCCTTTCATACTTTCGGGGTCGATAAATAAAGTACCAGTTGTGTATTGGAGTCGATCTAATCGACTGGCTCCATCCCCAAAAGTT
>NC_068982.1:187027601-187035567 GCF_001194135.2 Octopus bimaculoides | reverse complement strand
CAAGGTCGACTTTACCTTTCATCCTTTCAGGCTCGATAAATTAAGTACCAGCTGCATACTGAGTCAATCTAATCGACTGCTCCCCCACCAAAAAAAAAAATTTCAGGCTTTGTGCCTAGAGGAGAAATAAATATTTTTATTGTCCGCCAATATATTTTCCTCGACACACTGGCTTCCAGCTTTTCCTGTAATTCATGTGTAGAAATCTTTTGTATGGAAATAATAACAGAGCTTGTTGTATATTAGTGCTCATGTGCACTACCGCTTGTCAGGAAAGGTTAAGAGGGAACAGAAAGTCATCTTTAAGTCAAGTGAAGAAAGACAGCAATGAAGGCTAGAAGTACACTCTTGGAATAAAACACAAGAACTGAACAATAAAAGAGAAATAAAGAAGAAAAGGATGTATTACTATTTAACTTTTTTCTTTTCAAGGTGATTCCAATTTAACATTGTAAATTACTAAAATTACAGGTAAATGCTTATTAAAAATTATCAACGATGAGGAAAAAAAACATTAGAAACGAATAGTATTGTTTAAATTATTCTAAGAAGTATGGGAGACAACTGTGGATGTGTTCTATTATTATTAACCCTCTTCAGCAAAGTATATTTTATAATTGCCGTGATCAACAGAGAGAAAGGCCAACGACGCAGACAGAAGACTTTAGATCGAACCCAGTATTCAACTGGTACTTAATTTATCAACCCCGAAAGGATGAAAAGCAAAGTCGACCTCGGCGGAATTTGAACTCTAAGCATTTCGCCCAACATGCTAACGTTTCTATCAGCTTGCCACCATGGCCAATGTAAAAATATTATTGTGTATAAGCACTTACAAAGATTCCTCTTTTATTAAGTGTTGGTACTAGGAAGGGCGTCTAGGTAGACTCTTTTATTTGTTTCAGTCATTTGACTGTGGCCATGCCGGAGCACCGTAGTTAGTTGAACAAATCAACCCCAGAACTTATTCTTTGTAAGCCTAGTACTTATTTTATTGGTCTCTTTTGCCGAACCACTAAGTCACAGGGAACATAAACACGCCAGCATTGGTTGTCAAGCAATGGTGGGGGGACAGACACAGACACACAAACACACACACACACACACATTCACAAACACACACATATATATATATATAGATATATAGATATATATAGGTGTAGGTGTGTGGTAAGTAGCTTGCTTCCCAACCACATGATTCCAGGTTCAGTACCACTGCGTGGCACCTTGGACAAGTGTCTTCTACTATAGCTTCAAGCCAACCAAAGCCTTGCGAGTGGATTTGGTAGACGGAAACTGAAAGAAGCCCGTCGTATGTATATATATGTATGTGTGTGTGTGTTTGGGTTTGTCCCCTCCATTATCGCTTGACAACTGATGTTGGTGCGTTTATGTCCCCGTAACCAAGCAGTTCGGCAAAAGAGACTGATAGAATAAGTACTAAGCTTACAAAGAACAAGTTCTGGGGTCAATTTGTTCGACTAAAGGTGGTGCTCCAGCATGGCCGCAGTCAAATGACTGAAACAAATAAAAGAATATATATATATATATATATACACACACACACACACACACACACATATATATATTTATACACACACACACACACATATATATATATATGTATGTATATACATACAGGTACATTTTGGTTATCTCACCCCCATTAAAAAATTGCCATTAAAAGACTGGGTTATCTCCCCACTAAAAAGTTGAGTTTATGTGGCAGCAAGAGATTGGATTAAAAGAGTTAGATCCTTTTGATTCAATACTTCAACACATTGTTGACTCTTTGCCTCTTCAATAGGAATGGAATGGTTTGTTATAAAAACGTTATCAGATTCAATAAGATGTTTAATTTTTTTCAGTTTTCATGTTTATGAATTTTTCACTTTTTTTTTTGTTTTATTGTTGGCATTAGAAAGGGCATCCATCCTTAGAAACACTGCCAGATCAGATTGAGGCCTGGTGCAGCTCCTGGCTTCCCAGACCCCAGTCGAAGCATCCAATCCATGCCAGCATGGAAAACTGACGTTAAACAATGATGATGATGAGGGTTAAACAATTGAGTTGAGGGAGATAACCAAAAGTTCCGATATTTCTCGTAAAACAAGGGTAGATAACCCAATTTTTTAATGGGGGTGAGATAACCAAAAAATACCTATATACGACTGACTTCTTTCAGTTCCTGTCTACCAAATCCACTCACAAGGCTTTGGTCAGCCCAAGGTTATAGTAGAAGACACTTGCCCAAAGTGCCATGTGGTTGGTAAGCGAGCTACTTAGCACACAGCCACTCCCGCACTTATAGAAACTATAGCAACATAAAACGTGTGAGCAACAGGTGGTCTTCTGGCTCATCTACGAGGACCGACCGTAACTTTCCAAATAAGAACCAAGTTGGACTGTCATCACCTGAATCTAATTAATCCTTTCTACTCAAAGCACAGGACCTGAAATTTTGGGAGAGGTTGGGATGAGTCGATTACATCGACGTCAGTGTTCAACTGGTATTTAATTTATCAACCCTGAAAGGATGACACACAAAGTTGACCTTGGCGGAATTTGAACCCAGAATATAGCAACAGGCGAAATACTGCAGCATTTCGTCCTGCGTGCTAACAATTCTGCCAGCTAATCCACCTTCCAGAATCTAATTAATCCTTTCTACTCTAGTCACAAGACCTGAAAGTCGATTACAAAAATATCTATAAAGAAAAAACATTAATTCATCTTTAATCAACCATTTAATACTAAACAATCTCTCACAATCTATATATGAAGCTTATCCCCCAATATTTAAATTATTGGCCCTGAAAGGATGAAAGGCATAGTTGACCTTGGTGGAATTTGAACCCAGAACATAGCAACAGGCAAAATACTGCTCAGCATTTTGTCCAGTGTGCTAACAATACTGCCAGCTCACCGACCTTCCTGAATCTAATTAATTTTGGTATGTGAAGTGTTGGTGGTGAATCTAATTAATGCTGATGTGTTTTGTGGTGGTGGTGTTGGTGATGATGATGATGATGATGATAAGGGGGGGTGAGATGTATGAGGAGGAGGAAATGAAGGAGCATGATGAGGAAGGATATGAGAGGATGAAGTATGAGGAGGGTAGTACAAGGAGGAGGAGGAGGCGTATGTGGAAGGAGAAAGTTGAGGGAATAGGGGAAGGCGGAGGAGAAAGAAAACGGGGGTGGGAGGGTTGTACAGTCAATGGGATCAGTTCTGGAACATATTTTATTAATGTCAGATGAATAAAAGATGAATGTAGACCTGCAGTTCTCAAAGTGACAGACATCAGTTCCAGTTAGCCCGCCCCCTCATTAAATATTAATGAAATGTTCACCCCTCCTTCACACCTCATTAAATATTAATGAAGTTTTTGTGCTTTTCCCTTACATACCACCATCTTTGTATTAATGAGAAAACACAATAGACTTTGCCTTCATTTAATTCTACTTTCTTTGTCACAGTGTTGGTTAAGTTTAATATGTTTAAAACCATCCAATTTTATTAAACATGGCAGTTTGTCCACCCTCCTTTTCACTCCTCATAGTAATGCCGCTCACCCCATGAGAAATAGTACTCTAAAAATTGCTGGATTCGGAGAAAAAAACAGAAAGACACAAAATACAAATGGCAGCCATAGTCGTGGTTGATAATAAAGTCACAGAAAAAAAGTCACAATTTTGGTTAGGAAAAAAGTCACAGGAAAAAAGTCACAATTTATGGTGGCTGGTAATAAAGACACAATTTTGTATAGGGATAGTTATTCACAATTTATTAAAGTACCATAAACAAGTGACTGTGTGGTCAGTAGCTTGCTTATGAACCACTTGGTTCCGGGTTCAGTCCCACTACATGTTACCTTGGGTAAATGTCTTCTACTAAAGCCTTGTGAGTGGATTTGGTAGACGGAAACTGAAAGAAACTTGTTGTATAATGAAAAGGAACCTTGACAGCAGGGGCCCCCTGCCTTTAGTTTCATGCAGAAAAGAATAAAAGTCTATAGCTACCTTTTAACTGTTCGATAACTTGTTCATGATCGATACATCTATATATATATAAAAAAAAAAGGATTCTATCTATTTGTCTAGCAAAATGAAAGTAAATGGTTCAGGGGAAGCTATTATGTTTTTTCTATATATATAAAATCGAAATTCTGTCTCTTTCTTTCTCTAGCAAAATGAAAGTACCTGGTTCAGGGGAAACTATTATATTATTGCCTAATTTGTCTCAACAAAAATTATGCAATGGTACAACACTAATTGTGCACAAACTTATGAGGAACTGTATTGAGGCAAATATTCTCACTGGTTGTGGTAAAGGTGACACCATCTTCATTCCTCACATACCAGTTATACCATTTAATGTCCCATTCCAATTTAAGCGGTCACAGTTTCCTATCCCACTTTCTTTTGCCATGAGCATTAATAAAACTCAGGGCCAAATAATAGAAGTTGCTGGTTTGCAAGTTAAACAACCATGCTTTTTACATGGTCAACTTAACGTAGGAACAGGCGGAGTAAATTATATATATGATAATACTTTGAATGTGGCTCCCGAGAAACAGTAAATGTAATTACCTGATCAACGATGGGTATTTCTGCTAGTAATATATAAAGAAAGACTCTGGTATTATTTGGTTTGATCAACGTGAGGATAATATTTCTATGTTTATGTTTAATCAATTACAATGCAGGGTTTTGACTTTTCTTTCTGACTGAAAAAAAAAAGGACCTTTTTTTTATATTTCATCCTCATAGATACAAGGTTTCTATTTTAAAGTGAACTGAATTATAACCTTTAGCAGAATTCACTCTGTTACTAGCAAACACGACCACCTGATCCTTGGGTACCTTTAGAAGAATATCGTCTGCTCCCAGCAAACGCCATTGTCAGGTCTTTCCAAAATGTTCGGCTGTTTTATTGTAGTTACCTCTTTTACGTGTCTAAAGATTTGAAAAAAATCTTTATAGGGAAATTTTTGTCGTGTATTTGTTAATCAAACGCACTATTTTATGTGAGAACCTACAGTGATCTGCCAACACATGAATCACGAGTTCAAATTCACATCTAGCATTTTGTAGTTTCTACGTAGACTATTTTATTATAAATCAAAGAAACTACGTCAGAGATGCGAATCCGAGCAAGCTAGACTTGTTGTTGTAGCTGATGATGATGATGACGACGACCACGGTGGCGATGAAGCATTCTTTAAAATGTTAAGCAAGGGAGATAACTTTGACTGCTTAATTAAATACGACAGCCATCATTAATTTAAGTATTAACTTTCACAACGGTTTCCTAATCACAGCCGTCTCCAAATATCAAAGATGCTTCAATGGATCCGTCAACACCATCAGAGTCTTATATTTTGAGATGATCCAGTCACAACACATTTTGCCCTTCACAGAATTTTGAGGTTGAAAAGAATTTTAAAAATCTCACGTCACTCTTCTGGAGCAGAATATCTTCCTATTATCCCTCAACCCCTACCAATAAACAGTTGTATTAGCACTACATTACTCTGAATATTCCCTTGATAGACTGCTCTAAATGACTGGTTTCCAGTTACAACTGGAGCCAGTAGGGATGGTAAGCGTCCCGACAGAATAACCCTCTTCCCATACGAGGGAAGCAGATCCCTAAACTGGGACACAAGTTGTCACACATTCTCTGGCTCCAACCTTGTTGCAGCAGCCACAAACTCGAGTATCGCCGTCAAAACCTTAGGTGTCCTCAGACCCCACACTGCCGATTTACTCCACAATGTATATATGAATGTTTTATTGAATCCTTGATTCGACACAATGTGATACTTGTGTCATCATATAAGTGGCGTCCTTTGTTTCCAATCTTCCATGTAAACATATTTAGTCATGGGAAAATGTTACCTTGGAAACAGGTGAGGGTTGATGACCAGAAGAGCATCCAGTCATAGAAGAACAGCCTCAACAAATCCCATCTGACCCATGGGAAAGTGAAAGCATTCCCTTAAGGTGTCAAGCAGGTAGAATCTTCAGGGCATCAGACAAAATGCTTAGCGGCATTTCTTCCAGCTCTGAACATTCACAGTTCAAATTCTGCCGGGGCCAACTTTTTCTTTGATGCTTTCAGGGTTGATAAAATGAAGCACCAGCCAAGTATTGTTCCCCTCACCCTAAAATGTCTGGCTTTGTACCAAAATTTGAAACAATAACAGCATTCTTTTATTACCATAATGGTTATTGCCACCCATTAGTAATGTCATTTCCTTCCTTTGGCTCCGTTGGGGTTATTCTAAAAGTACATCCCATTCAATAGTTTCAATCTTCTGAATAATTTCGGTTATAGGAAATTTCACCAAAAACATTTTTGCCAAAGGAAAATCATTTCTCGTGACATTCTTCTTAATGTTTGACATTGTTTAAAGACTTGCCTGTCTAATGCTTTTATCGTTCTTTGTTTTATTTCTAAAATAAAAATGTTGATATAATACACTTTATCGTTATCCATACGGTGCATTTTCTGAACACAAATACCTTCATATTAACCCATTAAGTCCCAGAGTTCTTAAATTTCTGAATATTACATTTAAATTTTTACAGAGGATTGAAAATAGGTTAAAATGAAAAAAATAATTATTAGAACTCTTTTACTTCAAGTAGAAATGGAAATACTCGGTGTCCTATAAATAGGACACTGAGACAATGTGATATAGCTTATTTAATGTTCTCATTTCATGTCCTGTTTATAGGACAGTGGGACTTAAGGGGTTAATCAGGTACCTCTAATTGACAGCTATGTGAACTGATTGGTTGACTGCGATCTGAGAGAACATTCTCACATTGATCTGGTATCTATTACTGACAGATTGAACTGATTGACTGTGGTCTGGTACTCACTCTTCTAAGATTGATCTGGTACCTGTTACTGACAGGCACCAGTTGATTGACAACAATCCAAGACTCAATATTTTCAAATTGATCTAGTACCTGTTACTGACAGCTAGGGTGACTGATTGGTTGACAGTGATCTAGGACTCAATATTCTCATATTGATCCAGTACCTGTTACTGATGGTTAAGTGAAATGGTTTGTGGTTAGTCATCAATCATTCTCAGGTGAACAGGCACCTATACTCAACCCTTTTCTTAAACAAAGGAAATGTAAAATAAAGCATTTTGTTCAGAGACAGATTCCAGCAGTGGATTTGAACTCACTCCTCATGGGTACTTTGCTCATCAGCAGGGTAGGCTTTATTCAGGAGGTATGTAGAGGGTATTTTTGTCTAAGGAACCAAAAACAAGATTATACACCAGGCTTCTTACAAGTGCTCAAAGCATTTCATGGCATGAATCTCCAAGGAAGAGATTTATGGACATATTGCATCCATCTCAAGTGTTGTTGCTCAATCAAGGGTAAGGTTTGCTAGCCACTGTTACCATGCTAAACAACAGACCATATATCAGATGTTGTGAATTGGAAACTTTCACACCTTTATAAAAGAATGAAAACTTTGATGTTATTTGTAGAGACACACATGAAATTGAAGAACTGACCAAAGCTAATGTGGGGAAAGATATAACGTAAATCCTCGAGTATAGTCTGCCCTTGAGTATAATACGCAGAGGAATTTTAGGGAGCTGTACCTCTGAAAAACCTAAACCTTGTGTATAATACGCACCCCTTCTCTAACTTGAGTCAAGGAGGTCTATATAACGTCCTTGGTTTGTAAACGTATATACGGTAACGTCCTTTATTATTATTGTATACATAACATAATGCAAACGTGTAGCTGTTTTGTGTTCACTTTGCTTGCAGAAAATAAAGAAATAACAGTAATAACTTCAGTGAAAAATAAATATTACGTAAATTGCCTTTACATATTTATCACTAGGAGTTACAAAAGCAATAGCAAAAACATTTATTCAAATCCTTCAAATTCAACGTCACTTTCAGCATCAAATAACTATTCC
>NC_068982.1:187025784-187027050 GCF_001194135.2 Octopus bimaculoides | reverse complement strand
TGACACTGTGAAATGCATCTCAGTTGCAGATGCTTAAAGATGTCTGCCCATTCCTTCATTCAATATGATTGACCATCTTTTATTTGTTTCAGCCATCAGACTGTGGCCATGCTGGGGCAATGCTTTGAAGAGTTTTCAGTCAACTGAATCAACCCCAGTACTAATTTTTCATTTTGAAGCTTGGTATTTATTGAATCACTAAGTTACGGGGATTTAAAAACGCCAACACAGGTTGTCAAGTGGTGGTGGGGAACAAACAGACACACACACATATGACGGGCTTCTTTCAGTTCCCGTCTACCAAATCCACTCACAAGGCTTTGGTTGGTCTGGAGCTAGAGAAGACACTTGCCCAAGGTGCTGCACAGAGGGACCGAACCTGGAACCATGTGATTGGGAAACAAGCTTCTTACCACACAGCCATGCTCATTGCCTTAACCATGTGACAGGTTCACTCTTTATTCATTTGGCATCTGCACTCACCACCTCATCCATGTAAAATATTTGCCCTCTAGCTTATCCATGTGACATTTGCCCACTAACTTAATCACCTGATGTGTTTGCCCATGATTTCATGCAAGTAATATTTGCCCACTAACTTATCTCATATGTTTGCCCTTTCTCAATTTGGCATTTGCTCATTACCTCATAAATCTGACCTCTTTGTCCATTTCAAATGTAGACACACAGGTTTGAACTCACCACCCATCTATTACACTATGCTTGTGCTACTTACAGTAATGCATTATTATTCTGATCATTGAGGTGCAATGGCCTAGTGGTAAGGGCAGCAGACTAGCAGTCATAGGATCACAGTTTCGATTCCCAGACTGGGCATTGTGAGTGTTTATTGAGCGAAAACGCTTAAATCTCCATGAGGCTCCTGCAGGGGGTGGTGGCAAACCCTGCTGTACTCTTCCACCACAACTTTCTTTCACTCTTTCTTCCTGTTTCTGTTGTGCCTGTAATTGAAAGGGTCAGCCTTGTCACACTCTGTGTCACGCTGAATATCCCCGAGAACTACATTAAGGGTACACATGTCTGTGGAGTGCTCAGCCACTTGCACGTTAATTTCACAAGCAGGCTGTTCCGTTGATCAGATCAACTGGAACCCTTGTCGTCATAACCGACGGAGTTCCACAATTATTCTGATATATCATTATTTATTTAACAAGAACATTTATGAATATTTTGATTACCAACTGTGAAATGTCCACAGGGCCATGACATCAAATAGCGCATCAGGTTTGCCATCGTCAGCTCATA
>NC_068982.1:187022853-187025774 GCF_001194135.2 Octopus bimaculoides | reverse complement strand
GTCTGTGGAGTGCTCAGCCACTTGCACGTTAATTTCACAAGCAGGCTGTTCCGTTGATCAGATCAACTGGAACCCTTGTCGTCATAACCGACGGAGTTCCACAATTATTCTGATATATCATTATTTATTTAACAAGAACATTTATGAATATTTTGATTACCAACTGTGAAATGTCCACAGGGCCATGACATCAAATAGCGCATCAGGTTTGCCATCGTCAGCTCATAAAACAATTTATATAAACATTAAAAACAATTTCATAGTTAAAAAAAAAATCCCAAAAAGCTTGCTTCCCAATCATGTGTTCTCAGGTTCAGTTCCAGGCTATAGTAGAAGACACTTGCCCAAGGTGCCACACAGTGGGACAGAACCCCGGACCATGTGATTGGGAAGCAAACTTCTTGAATTTCTCCCTGTAATAATGTTTGGATAAAATAAACTCTCAAAATGGCAGTGGGTTGTACTTTGAGGAAGTTTTTTAATGTTTTAATTGATGGTTTGTTTTATATATTTTTGATGCCAAAAGAGAGAAGTGGAGGATATCATTCTGAAATGAGCGATAAAAAGGATATAAATATAGCATCATATATTGCTGTCGAAACAGGTTGAAAGGAAGAGATCTGAGATGATACAATGCACAGAAAAGTGTGTGTGTGTGTGTGTATGAATTTGTATGCAGTTGTGTAAATGTATATAGGCTTATGTGTGTGTGTGTAAGCTAATTAGAATGTAGAATGCATCAATGAGTGCAAAGTATCCATAGCAACGGAGAGGCTATTTACCTAATTCAGGATGTTTTTGTCCATAAATTAAATAAAACAGGCATCATTAATTTAAATATTATAGTTGGCAATATTTATATAAATGGCCACAAAATTGACCAAAGGTCAACCAGCAGACCATCTGCAATCTGCTACAGATGTTAGCTGATCAAAGACCATCATTATCATCATCATCATCATCATCACTTAAGTACCAGTTGTGTGGTGCTAAGATAACTTGCTTCTCGTAAAACATCCACAGGAAGTGATTGTATTCAGCCACATTCAGTACGGTAGACGTGAGATATATTGGTGAGGCGGGCCACTTGACTTCAGCAGTCCACTTTTGCTAGGATGAAAGTCTCTATCACATTAGTATTTCTTCAATGTTTTCTTGATTAAAGCCATCCTCTGCAAACAAACAAAAATAAACAATGTAAATAGAATGGAATTATATCAGGTACACTACCCACTTTCTGGCAACTAGCTTATCATCATCATCATCATCGACGTTTAACGTCCGTTTTCCATGCTGGCATGGGTTGGACAGTTTGACTGAGGACTGGTGAGCCAGAGGCTGCACCAGGCTCCAATCTGATCTGGCAAAGTTTCTACAGCTGGATGCCCTTCCTGACGCCAACCACTCTGAGAGTGTAGTGGGTTGCTGCCAGAACTGCCTGACTGGCCCTCGTGCTCGTGGCATGTAAAAGCACCCACTACACTCTTGGAGTGGTTGACATTAGGAAGGGCATCCAGCTGTAGAAACTCTGCCAGATCAGATTGGAGCCTGGTGCAGCCTTCTGGTGGCAATAGTGGAGGACAGACACAAACATATATATATATATCATCACTTAACGTCCACCTTCCACGCTGGCATGGGTGGGATGGTTTGACAAGAGCCAGCCAGGCCGAAGCCTGCACCAGACTTATGTAACTGTTTTGGCAGGATTTTTACAGCTGGATGCCCTTCCTAACACCAACCTCTCAGCAGAATATATATATACATACATATATATATATATATATATATCATCATCATCATTGTTTAACGTCCACTTTCCATGCTGGCATGGTTGGATGGTTTGACTGAGTTCTGGAAAACCAGCAGCTGCACCAGGCTCCAATCTGGCATTGTTTCTACGGCTGGATGCCCTTCCTAATGACAACCACTCCAAGAATGTAGTGGGTGCTTTTTACATGCTACTGGCACAGGAGCCAGTCAGGTGGGCCTGGCATCGATTGCGTTCAGATAGTGCTTTTTACATGCCACTGGCACAGGAGCCAGCCAGGGGGCACAGGCATCAGATGTATATATACGATGGGCTTCTTTCAGTTTCTATCAACCAAATCCACTCACAAAGACTTGTTCAGCCCAAGGCTATAGTGGGACTGAAACCCAAGCCAATGTGATGAAGTAGCAAACTTCTTACCACACCTGCAATTTTTAAGAACAAAAACATTTTTTATCGTTTGGAAGCCATGGCAACAATCTCCTAAGAAACTGTTCCAGACCCTTCTTGTATTATTAGCAATTGAGTGAGTGAATGAGACAGTAATTTCAAGGATTATGTCCGGTTACAACTGGAGACAGTAGGTCTTGATAGCGGGGATGGTAAGTGTCCCAAAAGAATAACCCTCTTCCCATACAAGAGAAGCAGATCCCTAATCTGGGACACAAGTTGTCACACATTCTCTGGCTCCAACCTTGTTGCATTAGCCATAAACTCGGGTATCGCCGCCAGCTGCCGTCAAAACCTTAGGTGCCCTCAGACCCCATACTGCCAATTTCCTCTGCAAAATCGGGATAACTGCAGCCCACCTGAGAAGTGAGCCCTTGCAGGTCATGGAGAATTGCAGTAGGTTATGTTAGTAAGATGCGGTTAGAGATTAAGGGATTTGTTATAAAAAATAAAAAAAAACGCCCTTACCTGCTTGTGAGCATCAGTGACCACTGCTTTCTTATATGGTCGAAGATCTTCAGAACCAAAACCAGGAACCCACATATTCCAGTTACGTTCTAAAGAGATCAAAACAGACAGTTAAACGTATGGAAAAGAAGTGATTTCTTCCACAAATAGATAAAATACTAAATAATCGTTTCTATGCTAGGCACAAGGCCCGAACTTTTGGGGGAGAGGGGCTAGTCAATTAGATCGACCC
>NC_068982.1:187017888-187022362 GCF_001194135.2 Octopus bimaculoides | reverse complement strand
GGGCTTCTTTCAGTTTCTGTCTACCAAATCCACTCACAAGGCTTTAGTTGGCCCGAGGCTATAGTAGAAGACACTTGCCGAAGGTGCCACGCAGTAGGACTGAACCCGGAACCATGTGGTCCGTAAGCAAGCTACTTACCACACAGCCTAAATAATAATAATAATAATAATAATAATAATAACAACAATAACACAATTTCTCAGTCATCATCATCATCCCCAGAATTTTCTAAAATATGTCATTTTTGTTATATATATGTTATATGTCACTCCGGATTGATGAAGCTTAATTATCCAAATACGACGATGTTTAAGTAATTGTGAGCTGTGACCACAATGTTGAAACATTAGTTACCTCCCCTGAAGTGTCTCGCTTAAGAGGGAACTTGTGTATGTTTGTCTACATTTTGTATATATCTTTCTTTTACTCGTTTCAGGTTTAGACAACGGCCATGCTGGGGCACCCGCCTTGAAAAATTTTTAGTTGAACAAATCGATCCCAGTATTTATTTTTAAAAAAAACCTAGCATCAGTCTCATTTGTGGCAAAAATGAGCCTGCCGAATGCCGAACCAACAGAGGGACCAGCTATCCGAATTGGCTGTGCCTTGGTAGATAACGCAATTGAGAGTATGAAGACAGGGAAAGTCCCCAGCCCATCAGGAATCACCGCAGAGATGCTCAAAATATCAGGCAGTGTCGGCTATAGAATAGTCACCCGAATAGTCAACCGGGTGATACATGAAGGAGTCATACCTAATGACTGGTGTAGCAGCACCATAGTCAACTACTACAAAGGTAAAGGTGATGCTTTAGACAGAAATAATTACAGAGGTATCAAACTGTTGGATCAGGTAATGAAAGTCACGGAGAGGGTTGTAGCCCAATTAATTAGGGAGAGAGTCAGTTTAGATGAGATGCAGCTTGGGTTTGTGCTATATTTCTGGTAAGACAGCTGTGGGAGAAATACCTAGCCAAAGATAAACCTCCATACCTGGCTTCCTTCAGCTTCCGACTACCAAATCCACTCAAGGCTTTGGTCGGCCTGAGACTATAGAAGACACTTGCCCAAAGTCCTACACAGTGGCACTGAACCCAGAACCATGTGGTTGGGAAGCAAGCTTCTTATCACACAGCCACTCCTATTGGTTTCAAATTTTGGCACAGGGCCAGCAATTTCGGGACTGGGACTACTTCATTATATTAACCTGTTTTGTCTTGCAAGTTACTTGGGTACCCAGCCAGTGCTGGTGCCACAAAAAAAGCACCCAGTACACTTTGTTAAGTGAATGGCATTAGGAAGGACACCCACCCATAGAAACCATGCCAAAACAGACAAGAGAGCTGGTCACATCCCTCTGGTTTGCCAGCTACTGTCAAACTATCCAACCCATGCCAGCATGGAAAATGGACATTAAATGACAATGATGATGATGATAGCATTGGAAATGGACATAAAAGATGAATATATATATATATGTATATATTTAACCGATGGATTACTTTATGGTACCTCATTTCTTTATTTTATTTTACTTTATTCTATATCGACCTATATTATATTATATATTTGAAATTTTTATTCCTTTTATTCGTATTAATTTTAACTTCTATGAAATGATATTTACGTGTATTGTATTATACCTTTAACTCAATTTTTTTCATTTGTATGTTATTGGTTGAAACAATATATTTGTGTATAAAATTTTATACTATATATGCTATATTTTTTATTTATTATTTCTTCTTGCGTTATTTCTTCTTGCGGTATTTCTTCTTATTCCTTATGTTTGACGGATTATGTTGTATTTCTTATATATGTTCATTGAGGGGGTGTGATATGTTGAGTCGTTAACCCAGCGTTTTTATTCTATAACTAATATTTTTATATATATGTATATACACACACACACACATTCACTTTAAAGCTAAACACAATAAATGTGACAAAATCCACATAACAACAAATGAAAAGTTCAGTTATAATATGCTATGCTCCAATTATATTCCTGAATAGATTATAAAACAACTTACCCAGGTGTAACTGGACATCTTTCACTTCTAAGACATTAGATTTGCGGTGTTTAGCTATTTGGCACGCATTAGTAACGACATTCTCAATGAAGTCATCAGCTATTTGTAATAAGACCTGAAATGTGAAATCAATTGTTGTATCACTAACAAAGTAGAATATTAGAAAACATGCTTATGGTGAAATTTAAGCTGAGAGATATCAATAATTTTTCTTTAGGATTCAATGAGAAGTTAAAGGGTAGCTTCCATAACTGGTGTGGCAGATGAGTAATGAGTAAGACTCAGTCTAGAAACTCAAGTGCAGATACTTGCAATAGCATAGGCCTCTCTTAGTCAGGGAGTGATGTCAAACCATTGATGAATTAGGTTTGCTACCCTAGGGCAGGTACAGCCCATGGGATTTCAGTTTTCTGCCTAATTTACTTCAGTTGCAAGGCTTTGATCGATCTGAGACAAAATTTTGCTTTTATTAACATCATTATGTTTACAGGATGAAAGAAAAAAAAACATGAAGAGTATAAAGAGTAAAATTATTAAGAAACCCTTAACTACCTCACCAAAGAAACAAAGAAAAAGAGATTAAGCAGCTAAAGATGGCGGGGGTGGGGGGTGGGGTAACAGATGTGTGTTTAGCTACGCCTTATGGACAGGTTTGCAAAAGTGTTGCCATGGAGACTGGCCAGCAACAAACACTGCAGAATCTTACCCCACATCACGGGGCACATTTCTCAGATGGGCCACATTTATCCCAATTTTGCAGTAGTGCAGGGTCCAAGAACAGCTAAGGTCTCAACTGTAACTGAAGCAAACTGATAGCAGCTGGGAAGGCTGCTGTCATCATCATCATCATCATTTAACGTCCGCTTTCCATGCTAGCATGGGTTGGACAATTTGACCGGGGACTGGCAAACCAGATGGCTGCACCAGACTCCAATCTGATCTGACAGAGTTTTTACAGTTGGATGCCCTTCCTAATGCCAACCACTCCGAGAGTGTAGTGGGTGCTTTTTACATGCCACCGGCACAGGGGCCAGTCCAGCAGTATTTGTCTGTTTTTCTCTTCACTGTGTTACGAGCAGCAATGCCTAGGTTTGTGGCCAATGCAGTAAGGTTGGAGCTGAAGAACATGTCACAGCATGTTGCATCCCAGATTAGGGATCTGAGATACTTGTCCAAGGTGCTTTGCAGTGTGGGACGATTGATTTGGTGCAGTAGTTTGAATGCAGACAATTTGGCATGGCCAACTGGGCATTCAGTGTTTTGAAGAGGGTGCATTTCGGTGCTGGAGGAAATGGTGCAGCCACTGGCTCTCCAGACCTCAGTGAAACCATCCAACAAATGCCAGCATGGAAAACGGACGTTAAACGATGATGATGATGAAAGGTGCATGTACAGAAAGGAAAACTGAGAGAGAGATTACAATTGACTAAACAAAATTGAGATTTCCCTTTTCCCATATTCATAAAGAGAGAGCGAGAACAAGAGAAATGGTGATTTCAAACTTTGGTACAACGCCAGGGACTAAGTTGATTACACTGACCCCTGTGTTTCATTGATACCCCTTTTATCAACTCTGAAAGGATGAAAAGCCAAGTCAACCTGAGCAGAATTTGAACTCAGGATGCAAAGATGAATGAAATGTGACAAAACATTTTGCCCAGCTTGCTAACAGTTCCACCATCTCGGTGCCTTAAATGTGAGAAATATTGGTTTCAGATTTTGGGACAAAAACAGCAATTTTGGAGGAGGAGATAAGTCAATTATATCGACGTTATTGCTCAACTGGTACATACCGTATCGACCCCAAAAGGATAAAAAGCCAAGTCAACCATAGCAGAATTTGAACTCAGGACGTAGAGATGAATGAAATGCCACTAAGCATTTTGCCTGGCAAGCTAACTTTTCTGCTAGTTCACAGCCTCAAAAGAGAGATATATTAAGACATCTACAGTCAAGGAAGTCAGCAATGCCAAAAGAGCTGAGCCAAAATGCCCCACAGCATCTAACAGGTGGGATTGAACCAGGAGCTGTGTGGTTACAAAGCAAACTTCACCTACCTCTTCTACATCTTCATCCAGCTGTTCCAAAGGATCGACTTCCTTCACAAGTTCCTGGAGTCGCCGTTTGTCAAGGACCTTGCTCTCTGCTGGGGACACAGACATTGCAGGGTTCACTTGACTCGTTGTAATGACAGGTCGAAGACCCGCTGGTGGCTGGTTCAAAGCCATCATCTGACTTGTACTCACAACAGGGCAGTTATTCTCGCCCATTCCAGGTAATTTATTCATTGTGAGGAAAACTCTATCAAAAATGAAATGAATACAAGAAACAAAAAAATACTTTATCAATATTTCAAACTATAATCACACAAAATTGTGTACAAATTATAAGAAATTAGTCAAAACCAAATCACTGTCATATACACACACACACATATATAT
>NC_068982.1:187015219-187017766 GCF_001194135.2 Octopus bimaculoides | reverse complement strand
TATATATATATATATATATATGGGAGAATATACAAAAAATAACAACAGACGAGGACAGGTGGTGTAAATAACAAAAGTATATATTAGTATGACGCTCGGGAATACGGAAAGTCTTTGACGTTTCGAGCTACGCTCTTCAACAGAAAGAATACGGAGACAAGGAGAAAAACACGGAGAAAAAATTGTTTGCAAAAAAACATAAATCCGAAAGAAGAAGCAAACTCTAAGATGTAGAGCTGTATATATTAAAAATGGGGAAGGCCAGTTTATGAGATTACCTTAGGTTTCCCGTCCATAAAGATAAACCCTTTATGGACGGGAAACCTAAGGCAATCCCATAAACCGGCCTTCCCCACTTTTAATACACACATATACATCTATACCTATATTTTATCTTTTACTTGTTTCGGTCATTAGCCAGTGGCCATGCTGGAACACCGTCTTGAAGAGTCAAGTCGAACAAATTGACCCTTGTATTTATTTTTTGGCACTTATTCTATCGGTTACATTGCCGAACCGCTAAGTTATCGGAACATTAAGCGGCGACAGAGACACATACACACACATGATGCGTGAATTTGTGTGTGCGCGTGTAATGGGCTTCCACACAATTTCCGTCTACGAAATCCATTCATAAGGCATTGGTCGACCCTGGGCTATAGTAAAAGACACTTCTCCCAAGGCACCGTGTAGGATTGAACTCGAAACCACGGATGTCTCCACACACACACACATATATATATATATATTTATATACACAGGCGGACTTGTTAATATATGCATGAACACACACAACATAGTAAGGAGAGAAGTTATGATTATTGTAAAGTATTTTTCACACTAGATGAACATTGAAAAATAAGAGACAAAACAGAAGTCAATAACGAGGAATATTTCTAGAAAAGCGTGGAGTTGTGTCCATCAATCCTTGGGAAAACGGCAAACAAGTCACATTTGTAACATATTGCAGGATATTGTCATATAAAAGGCAAAGTAGGAAACTTTTGTCTTTAATTTACGGTGTTTGGGTCGGAAAATTCATACATGTTTTACTGAGGACAACAAAATTATAAACATAATAGTTTTATCATGTAATATAATATATTCTCGTTTTGTTTATGCACTTTTCTATTTTCTAAATGTAGTATAATCATTCAGAATAGGAAATTAATAAATAAATAATCCAAAGGAGATTTTTATGATGAAAATAACAAACGTTGTTATGAGAAAGTTATGAGGATGGAATGAAGACAGGTGACTTTAGAGGCTTATAACTCAGCAGTAGCGGCTACTTTCAACAATCAGATCGTTGTTAAGAAGATAGAAATGTAAATATTTACCTTGAGCAAAGAAATAAATGCAAGTATTTGTGCAGTAAAAGACAAACGGTGAATATATCTCCTCAACAGACTTTAAGCAATATAGCACTGGTGGCCATGTTGGCGGCCGAGTGGAGAGCGCATGCGCAGCTCTCGCAAATGTCGGCCATTTCTGGAAGAAAGAGGCAGAAATTGAAATTAACATCTTTGTTAAAATGTCGTTGTTAAAGCGAGCGAGAAAGCAAGCTAAATCAGTATACAACTGTTACGATCCATCAATATAAAGTGAAATACCTGTTTATTATAACTATACGTTCTGTATAAAATATAAATAAGGTTCTCATTAGATACCTGTAATAAAGTTAATTAGTTTCTTAGTAGTCGTCTCGTTGACTGATGTCTTGTAGTCCTCAATCCGAAATAATGCAACCAACTAAATATGGATCTAAAATCAATAAAAAATATTTTAGTTATCCTTTAGTTTAGCACTTCATACTCACTTTTTATTAGTCAGCACTTATGACAAATATGAAAGTGATTGCTAAACTTAAGAATTGCCAACATTTTTATAATTAAATTTCTGGCAATTTAATTTGAAAGAAGTATTAGCTTAAATATCGACAAATATATAATGATAAATAATAATAATAATAATAATAATATATAATAATAAATGTATAATAATAATAATAATGATATATAATAATAATAATAATAATAATAACAATAATAATATATAATAATGAATGTTGTTGTTTAGAGGCGAGTCATACCTTTTCTAGCACACTTATAATGACCAAAGATGTTCCAACCGGGTCTAATCTATTTTTTTATTCATATATTTATTTATTGCCCACGGGGAGGGGGAGGCTAAACATAGAGGGGGCAAACAAGGACAGACAAAGGGATTAAGTCGATTACATCGACCTCAGTGCGTAACTGGTACTCTTTTAATCGACCCCGAAAGGATGAAAGGCAAAGTCGACCTCGGCGGAATTTGAACTTAGAACGCAACGGCAGACGAAATACCGCTAAGCATTTCGCCCGGCGTGCTAACGATTCTGCCAGCACACCGCCCTTTTTCTATTCCTATATTGTGTCTGGAGAATTACGAAATCCAATGCGCCCTTGCTTTTTTTTTTTCTTTCTTTCTTTTCTATTTTCATTTTTTAAAATTTCTATTTTATTTCATTAAAAAAATTTTTTTTTTTTAGGTGTGATTTCATTT
>NC_068982.1:187011462-187014139 GCF_001194135.2 Octopus bimaculoides | reverse complement strand
ATCTTGTCCCTCCTCTTTTTCTTTTCAGGTTAAGCAACAAGAACAACAATAATATTTCTATTTATATGTGAAGAATGGTTTCAATACAGACGTTCCAGAACGCTAAAACTCTTTCTCTTCCTTCAAAGCATTAAGCTCATACACTATGTATGAGCTTAATGCTTTGAGTTTTAGCGTTCTGGAACCTCTGTATTAACCCTAACCCTTCTTCACATACAAATAGAGATGTTGTTGTTGTTGTTTGACCCTAGGTCACCTCTGAGGAGCAGATCATCATCGTCGTCGGCATCATCATCATTAGGTGTCGTCTGCTCGCAGTAGGTTAAATATCAAAGATTTGCAATTTATCTTTCCTTCTAATAATAGTTTTTCTACAGTTTTTGCTCTGACTACGTGACCAAAATACTTCACCTTCCGTTTTTTAATAGCTGAGAGCACTGTTCTTTTTGTACTTACTGGTGATCAGAAGCATTCTAGCCGTTACCATTCCTTCTGCCTTTTAGGACTATCCAATGTTTCTATTTCATAATTTAAGACAGTAATTTGAGGCACATTTAGCTACTGTTTTGGATCCTTTCAATAAAATCGGAACATGTCGAGTGACCACATAGAAGATACTTCATTAGCTCGAAAGAAAAAAAAATGGAATTTAATTAGCTATAAAACTCGAAAAAAAAACCCAATTTAATTAGCTATAAAGCTGGGCTTTTACATTGGTGTCGAGGCCGGAAAATCCTCCAAATAACGAAGGATACAAAATGTAATTTGCGACTCAGCTTGAAGAAAGTGATGTTAAGCTAAAAGAAAACCGGAACAAGTTCAAGGGAAATACGCAAGATATATATTCTAGAAATACGATGTTTGTACAATCAGAGGATTAACAGGACTTGTTATAAATGACAATGAAAAACAAAATATATGCCAATGCCCAGAGGTCGTGGTTAAGGGTTTGACATTCAAACTACCTTATTCGATGGCTTTTTTCCTCCAGAAAATGTCTCAAAAATCACTCCGGATCCTATATGCTAAGTTAGGTCTATTTTACATGCTTTAATGTACTAAAAACCATTTTCTTGAATATGCGCCACTGAAAGGCGGCGAGCTGGCAGAAACTCCGCCGAGGTCGACTTTGCCTTTCATCCTTTTGGGGTCGATTAAATAAGTACCAGTTACGCACTGGGGTCAATATAATCGACTTAATCCGTTTGTCTGTCCTTGTTTGTCCCCTCTGTGTGTAGCCCCTTGTGGGCAGTAAAGAAATAAGAATCGTTAGCACGCCGGGCGAAATACTTAGCGGTATTTCGTCTGTCTTCGTGTTCTGAGTTCAAATTCCGCCGAGGTCGATTTTGCTTTTCATCCTTTCAGAAATCGATAAATTAAGTACCAGTTGCGTACTGGGGTTGATCTAAACGACTGGCCCCATCTCCCAAAGTTTCGGGCCTTGTGCCTAGAGCAGAAAAGAAAATGCGCCGTTGAATTTGTGATGCGTCCCATATGCCCGAGCGTTATTTATGCCACCAAATACGATACTGTTGATATCACTTTGTCTCATCAAACAAATAACTTTCCTTTTTATTGTTTCAGGATCTCAAAAACGGAATATTCGAAACATTTCTTGTGAGGATGCCATAGATCAGGGTTTCTCAAAGCTAGCATACCCATGGAGGTGTGTAAGAGAAACTGTAGTGGTATGCGAAGGTTGTAAAAATACTGGAATTTTGAAGTAATTACAACCAACTAAATGTAACTCATGTGTTTAGAAAATGTGTGGAGGGCCTTTTGCAGTTCCATATTTTGAACAATGACTTCCAGCGACGTTCAGCAGCGTACAACCAAATGAATATTCTCCATCAGTCATTTGTCCATATCTTGAGCGAATTGTTTCTCTAGACATTGACACGCTAGTTTTGATGTCTAGCAAATGAATTGGTAGAAAGACTTGGTAGAAACCCACCATCTTGCCAAGAACAACTTTGGGACGCTTTCGTAGTTAATATCTCTATTACTGTAAGGTGATATCTCTATTACCTTACATAGTTAATATCTCTTACGTAGTTAATATCGATTAGATCGACCCCAGTACGCAACTGGTACTTAATTTATCGACCCTGAAAGGATGAAAGGCAAAGTCTACCTCGGCGGAATTTGTTTCATACTCACATACCATTCTCAACACTCTTGTAGGAAATTTGTCATTTGTTAAAAAAAAAAAAACATCCTTTCCACTAGCATAGCTAGAGTGCGTGCCACCTGGGGCGCGAAATTTCTTTCCCACGAGAGTTCCGGACCCCAGTAATCAACTCATTTGCATACAGCCAATTAGAGCTCACTTTGAACGAAAGTGATGGTGGTGATGGTGGTTCAATAATGAGTACACTAGCAAAGGTATTTCAAAAGTGACTACCACATCTTAATTTATTTAGACAAAATGTCTGAAAATACATTTACTCTTTACTCTTTTACCTGTTTCAGTCATTTGACTGTGGCCATGCTGGAGCACCATCTTTAGTCGAGCAAACTGACCCTAAGACTTATTCTTTGTAAGCCTAGTACTTATTCTATCAGTCGCTCTGCTAAGTTACGGGGGACGTAAACTCACCAGCATCGGTTGTCAAGCGATGTTGGGGGGGGACAAACACAGACACGCAAACATATACACACACATACATATACTTAT
>NC_068982.1:187008223-187011452 GCF_001194135.2 Octopus bimaculoides | reverse complement strand
TTGGGGGGGGACAAACACAGACACGCAAACATATACACACACATACATATACTTATATATAAAGGGCATTAACTATTGTAGTAATGCCTCACGCTTCGAGGGACTATATATATGACGGGTTTCTTTCAGTTTCCGTCTACGAAATCCACTCACAAGGCTTTGGTCGGCCCGAGGCTATAATAGAAGACATTTGCCCATAGTGACACGCAGTGGGCCTGAACCCGGAACCATGTGGTTCGTTAGCAAGCTACTTACCACACAGCCACTCTTTAAAAAAATTAATTTTTCCTGATGGTAGAACGTAAGTGATTCGTGGGATTTTTAACTACGATTTTTGATAGGCTGAAGGAATATACAAGGACAAACTTTCAGGCTCAACTACAGGGCGCGGCAAAAAAAAAAAAAAAAAAAAAAAAAAAAAAAAAAAAAAACAGAACATACTTTACGCGACCAGTACTGTGGAGCGAGTGAAGTTAGGCGGTAATCAGTGCCTTCGCCGAGATCAGGTCTTCACTCTGAAATAAGTGCTTTGTCTATTTATTCTTTGTTCGAAACTACATTCCTTACAACCCTTTCCTGTCGTGTCTCCTTCCTCTCTTCCAATCAGACAAGTGGCCTTCACCTGTTCAATGTAAATACTATCGACATAGTACTCACCCAGTAACCCTTATCTCTAAATCTACACGGAGGGGAAGGGGCCTGGAAACGCACTAACACTATTTTCCCCTTACAACAGAATAGAATATTATTGACCTCCCGTCTAAGATGAATAGCTATCTATCCAACTATGTATATCTATCTATCTATCTATCTATCTATCTATCTGTCTGTCTGTCTGTCTGTCTGTCTGTCTGTCTGTCTGTCTGTCTGTTTGTCTGTCTGTCTGTCTATTCGTCTCTCTCTCTCTCTCTATCTATTTATCTATCTATCTTTATTTCTATCTATCTATCTGTCTGTCTGTCTGTTTATCTACCTTTCTATCTATATGTCTGTCTATCAATCTATCTATCTGTCTGTCTGTCTGTCTGTCTGCCTGTCTGTTTGTCTGTCTGTCTATCTATCTATCTATCTATCTGTCTGTCTATCTATCTATCTATCTATCTGTCTGTCCTTCTGTCTATCTTGCTAGCTATCCATATTTATCTATCTATCCATTTATCTATGATTCTATCTATCTTTCTGTCTATGTCTATCTATCTATCTATCTATCTATCTATCTATCTATCTATCTATCTATATGTGTGTGTGTGTGTGTGTATGTCTGCCTGTCTGTCTGTCTGTCTATCTATCTATGTATCTATCTATCTATCTATCTATCTATCTATCTATCTCTATTTTGCAATATCTGTAACTAACTTCCATCGTCTGATTCAACCATTTGATATCTCTGTAGTTGCCTCCCTTGGACCACCAATGTCCACTTCACTTTCGTTTTCTTTTTTTCTTTCCATATTACTTGCCATTACCATGCCCATACTGTCATTATTCATTCCATACTTGTTCTTTTCCCTCCCATAAGTTCTGGGTCTGTCATCTCCCAAAATCTTGTGGCACGTTGTCTATTATTGCCCTATCTTTCTTCACTACATTGCTTTGTATTTGATTGCATATCGAATACATTTTTCGTTAAAAAAAAAGATTTCTCCAAAATATCACCCCGGGTTCTGTAAGCGAAGTAGGGATTACATGACACGCTTTAACCGTTTAACTACGAAATAAAATTTTATGGTTGTTCTTGTAATGATGTTGAACTTCTATCGAAGACTAGAATCAATATTTTCTTCGAGTCACATTGCCTCAATTACCACCAGCATTGTGCAAACGACCTTAATATTAGATTCAGAATTCATCCAAAGCTGGGGCCACGTGCCATGCGCATCCTGCACAAGTCAGGATCACAACGCATAAATTCACTGCAACTCAATTTCTTTTCCTCAACAGACCCTACACTATTTAATATTATCCCAAAACAAATCAGAGAAAAGGATCTTATTACCTGCAGACCAAACAAAATTTCTTCAAGGGATACCAGATAAGCCACCTATACCTGGATACATCTCAGTCAAGAATTCCCTACTTGAAAGGGCCATGATACCACAAAATTTGTTTTCAAAATGACTCAACAGATCCGATCAGGTGGTGCTATTCAGTCAGGCATGGCCTGGGCCAATCTTTAGCCGAAACATATCTTAAGTTATTCAAGTTATATCGCAAAAAGAATAGTCTCAAACATGACATTCTTTAACAAAGGATAGACTGGTATATAAAACTACTTTCCGCAGTTTAGGATAATGAAATTTTGAGTGGATTTATTCGCTTTCTGTAGGAACAGGATTAAGGCATTACAGAGATTTTCGCTAAATATGCGCTGCTGAAATCGGGATGCATCTAATATACTTATGCGTCTTTTATGCCTTCAAATACTGCACCTCAGAATACTGTGTACCGCTCTCATTCATGTCTCTGTCATAGACATCTCATTCTGCAAAGAGGCTGGCAAGTAAGCAGACATGTGCAATAGTGAAGATAGGTGTAGGGGGACGAAGGAAAAATGCCATAGCTGAGAGGGAGTGAATCTCCCCCATTGAAGCAGCCAGTACGTCGCCCAGGGTAGGACAAACTGAAGAGGCGATCATGCAACGAGTCACATTCCAGTACAAATGGAGATAACCATGTGTGACGCCGCAGTAGCCAGAAGTGGAAGGGTCTACATCTGTTCAGCTCGGAAACTAGGTGTGGGTGAATCCCTCTAACGCATGGTGCACGAAGCAGTTTACGCTTGGAATAACATATCAGTTGACGGAATGCCGCGACACATCTTGGACGATCATAGGGTGATTAGCTTCTCTGATGATCAAGGAAAGAAAGAGGTTATTCGAAAGCTCATCCTCTTAACGTAACGTACACGTCCTCTCACTTTTGGTCCCGGGGCTACGAGGGAGGGGTGAGGATGAAGAGAGAGGGGGAAGGGAGAAGGTGGGTAGGAGTGAAGAGAAGAGAGGATAGGAGTGAAGAGAAGTAGGAGTCAGAGCAAGAGAGGAGAGGTGGGAGGGAGGAAGTAGGTGTGAGAGGGAGAGAGGAGAGGGGAGGAGGGTTAGATGAAGAGTGGGGATAGTTGAGCCCATGTGACGCAAAGGAGAGAAGAGAGAAGATTAATCCCTATTCACGGTGAAAACGGGAGTCCGGATGGCCCCTGTGCAAGGACAACCCAAACACAGACAGGTGTTGC
>NC_068982.1:187006541-187007673 GCF_001194135.2 Octopus bimaculoides | reverse complement strand
CGGCGGAGCGGGTGCGGGGGAACAGTAGATGCACGGTCTATGGAACGTGCTCTAGCAAGGGCGGTGTGGATAGTGGTGAGGGGATATCAACGTAGGATGAAGTGGCGAGCTATGCGTGAGAGTGTATCGTTGTATGCGTCCGTTTGTCCTCCCACCATCGCTTGAGAAACGATGCTGGTGTGTTTACGTCCTCGTAACTTAGCGGTTCGGCAAAAGAGACCGATAGAGTAAGTACTAGGCTTAGTTCTGGGGTCGATTTGTTCGACTAAAGGCGGTGCTCCAGCATTGCCGCAGTCAAATGACTGAAACAAATAAAAGAATAATTACACACACACACACACATATGCACAGACATATATACACACACAGATATATACGCGCACACGCACACACACACACATATATACTGATAGATAGATAGATAGATAGATAGATAGATAGATCATTATTTTATATATATTATTATCTTCTTGTGTTGTCCGTTAATGTTTTGATTTATTTTAGCCCTTGTGGACATTAAAATTAGACACTGAGGGAAAATGGCTGTAACTTTTTTATTTTTTAATTTTGACGATTCCCCCAAAACAAAAATTTTGGAAGCCCCCCCCCACTTGATATGCTAGAAATAACAGCTAAACGCGGACAATCCAAATCTTGCATTGGTCCAGATGGACTATATGTAATCTGAACCTCCCCCCCTTATTTATTTATTTTTTTTACGGAATCCCACGTTTTAGGCTATGGAGATTCCGATTCTGAAAAAAAATTGTTTGAAACATTTCAATTCCCCCTCCCCCTCACTGAGCAGGCTATTTACATGCTAGAAATAACAGCCAAATCTGGTTAGGGTTAGGGTCAGGGTCAGGGTCAGGGTTAGGGTCAGGGTTAGAGTTAGGGTTAGGGTTAGGTTTACCCTAACCCTAACTCAAAACCTAACCCTAAACCCGACCCTAACCCTCACCCCGTTTGCCAAAGCGCATTTTTTCCTTCATATTTATTTACATATAGTCCATCTGGACCAATGCAAGATTTGGATTGTCCGCGTTTAGCTGTTATTTCTAGCATATCAAGTTTTGTGGTGGGGACTCCACATATGATCCTTTTTCTGTTTCAATATAAATGTAAGCCGTTC
>NC_068982.1:187004297-187006531 GCF_001194135.2 Octopus bimaculoides | reverse complement strand
GTGTGGGGGGAGGGGGGATTTGGGGTCCAAAATTTTTTTATGGGGGAATCGCATGACCGTGACATATAGAACACATTATCGAAAACGAAAATCGTCAAAATTAAAAGATAAAAAAGTTACAGCCATTTTCCCTCAGTGTCTAATTCCAACGTCCACCAAAGAATTTATTATTATTATTATTATTATTATGCAGCAGCAGTTAGAGTGATTCAAAGCCCAAAGACTCTCACACATTTGTATTTCTCAGACATGTGAGTGCCAATGCACGGAACTCTCGACCATCGAATCAACTCTCTCACTTCCGTCGATTAACAATGTGCTCGTGTATAATGAGAAGCATTGATCACAGAATAAAAGACAACACAGGAAGGGGAGAAGACGGATTATTTCTCAGAAAAATAAATGCATCAGAAAAAAAAGGGAATGGATTTTATTGGATTTTTCAATGTGCATCAAATGAAATCAGATGAGAAATGGTAACAATAACAAACAACCTGTTAAATGTAGAGGATAAACCCAAATAAATGTTGCGAACATTCAGCTGATTTCCTTCCCTAATGTCGTTAAGAAATGAGTTTAATTAAAATAGGTCAGTTACTCAATCTTGTGTCAGTCACCCATTGAAACTATTTTAAGCGTTAGATGAGAGCGCGGGAACATTTGAATCAGGACGCGCGCACTAACGCGCTCCCTCTCTTTCTCTATACCACTCTCCGTCACTTTATCTCGCTGCCTTTACCCACTCACTGTATCCATCCCTCTCTCGTTCTCTCACCGTACCTCCGTCTCTTTCTCACTATTTTTCTTTCTCTCTCTTCTCGCTCTCTATCCTTTTCTGTATCTTTCATTCACTCATTACCCCTCCCGCTCTTAGAATCTTTCTCTCTACCTCCGTTTCTATTTTTCTTGTTTGTCCTTCTCTTTCCCTCCCTCTCTCTACTCCTCTTTTCATTTTTATTCCTTTTTTTTTCTATTCCCTTCTTTTTGCCTCTTTCTCTATATCATTACCTAACTTTCTCTCTCTCTACTCCTCTCTGTCTACCTCTTTCTCTGCACCCCACTCTCTATTTCTCTCTCTCTCTATCCCACTTTGCTTTCTCTCTTACTCTATCCCTCTCTCACACACACATACGTATACTTACACACACCAACCTCTGAAAAAGAACCTCAACGTAAATAGAATCAACCTTAACCCACATCCGACCGTCTTCGAGCCAACGATGGAGCGAGCCTCTATGTGGTTACTCGCTTGCTAGAAATAGCAGCTGAATCTCCCTCAAAGCATAACCCACCGTCTTAAAAGGAGATAATGTATGAATACTAAAACTTGAAAAAAGTCGGAGTGGTCATGGCTGGTACGCATAGGATTGTGCCTGTTCCATCAGGGTTGATACAGAGTTAGAACTAGCATTATTGCAATGTAGAATTATATTGCTGGAAACAAGAAAATGGGATGGTCACCCCTGGAATGGCCTTGATTTTTAAGTCTGCACAATCAAGGTCAGCTGGGGGTTAAAACGCAACAGCACACACATATATATACACAAAAACATACCATCACACACATACACGCACTCACACAAACATAGAACATACACACGCACACCGGCGCTTAGACACATTCTCACGCGCGCGCACACATAGAAGCAAAAGCATAATCTCACACACACACACACTGGCTTTCTTTCTCTCTCTCTCTCTCTCTCTCTCTTGGCTTTCTTTCTTTCTTTCTCTCTCTCTCTTGGCTTTCTTTCTTTCTCTCTCTCTCTTGGCTTTCTTTCTTTCTCTCTCTCTCTCTCTTTCTTTCTCTCACGCACACACATTCACATACACCACATTCTCGCATTCACACGCAAAGAAAAGCTTGGTTTGACTTCCGATTTCAAATTGTTTACAAATCTATAACTTTTTTTTTTGATGATGGTGGTGGCTGTGGTATGCAGTTTGTGTATGTGTGCGTGCATGTGTATGTATGTCTTGTAGATATACATACACATAAAAGTAGCTGATTAAACAGGGTTTTATAATTGCACATATACTTTTTTCCTATTTTTAATTAATTTCTATTTTAGATTAATTGCTACTTTAAGGTCTTAACTTTGAAATTTAAAAGTCTTTTATTATCAAATTAAATTATCGACTACGATAGATTAGAACCGGGCCACAGGAAACCCAAACATTAACATACATATATATATAAATATTATCTTATATATATATATATATATATATAT
>NC_068982.1:187001766-187004274 GCF_001194135.2 Octopus bimaculoides | reverse complement strand
ATATAATATTTATACACGCACACTCACGCACGTATGCATACACAAAAACACACACACACACACAGACACACTCATTCAGCCAAACATAGAAAACATACACACACATCGGCGCATAAACACACCCAAACAGAAGCATACTTTCATGTACCTACACACACATACGCACACACTGGCTTTCTTTCTCACCGACACACACACACATAACGCAGAGTTTATAAGAGAAAATCATTAAACGGCCACACCGAGGGATATCAAGTTAAGACCGTGAAGAGACTGCACCGTTTTGTAGTAGGGTTGCAAGTGCAGCGATTACTAATCGGTGCAAATGAAACATGTGTTGGTCTTAAAATGCAGTATATAATTATAGAATTAAAGGTAATGCAATATATATATATATATATATATATACACACAGACGAAAGATTGGCATATACATATATGTATGTGTGTGTGTGTAAGTCGCGGAAAATGCAGCTATATGGGGCGGATGTAAAGAATATGCACACCACCCGTTTTCGGCGCAACCCTAACCCTAAACACCGGGTGTGCATATTCTTTACCTTCGCCGCTTTATGGTTCAAGACGCGTCTTGTTCAGTTCGGATCACAGATATATACATATATATATATATATACACACACATATATATATATGAGAGAGAGTTCTTTCTAATTTTGGCGCAAGGCTAGCAGTGTTGAGGGGACGAAACAAGTCGATTATATCGTTCCAGTACTTATTTTATCGACCACGAAAGGATGAAAGGCAAAGTTGAACTGAGTGGAATTTGAACACCGTAAAAGAGCCATAAGAATTGCCACTATGCCTTTTGTTCGACGCGCTAGTGCAATATTATACTCTCTTATTATCCACAGTGGCCGATGTGATGATGTAATATTGTATTTTAATAATAATATTATTCCCGCTCTGTTTACCAATATAAGAGCGCCTGATTTATCTGACTCAGATAGATATATATAATACGTGTATACTTAACTGGCGTAATCTTCATTTTGGGCTACTTTCCAACTTAATCCTCTATGTTTTGAAAATTCTGTGCTACTCATACACAAACCCAGTGACTGCATACACACACACATACATGCATATGTTTTCTGAAATAAACATACACTTCATGGCTCCAAGGAAGTTTATAGGATGTTGTTGCACATGCATTCTTATAGTAGAAACAGGTGTAAGCTGGGGTGCAAAAGAGTTCCTGGCTTTGAGTAAAAAAATACAGGAGGATCGGGATTTTATTCAACATATTCCAATCTCGGATTCACACACCTATTCCAGCAGTCCTTCAGTTTTTCTAAGTCCTGTAAAGAGAATTCAGAAGGTTGGGCCTCCAACCAGTCCTCTGTAGCAGCAATCACTTTCAAATTGGATTAAAATTTCATTCCTTGACCTGTTTCTTCAGTTGTGGAAAGAGGTGATAGTCGGAGGGGTCCAAGTCTGGAGAGTAAGGTGGGTGGTCTATTAACTCAAAGCCAAAGTCACGTATTTTTCATAGAGTTTCATGTGCTGTGTGTGCTGGTGCATTGTCCTGCAAAAACAGGACACCACAGCTCAGCTTTCCATGGCGTTTCAGCTACAAAGCTTCATACAGTTCCTGCAACAGAGACGTGTAATATTCTGCATTGATGGTGCGACTTTTTGACATATTTTGTGGAGTACTTCATCATTGTCGCAGAACACTGAAGCCAGAATCTTTCCAACTGACTTCTGTGTTCGAAACTCCTTTGGGACACGGTTTCACATCCATTTTCATGCTGGCATGGGTATTGGATGGTATGACAGGAGCCGGCAAGCTCAATTGTTAATTTTTACACTTGGATAATCATAGTCGTAGCTGATACTGGTGTTACACAAGTGGCACGTAAAAAGCACCTTTCAAGCATTGGGTCTCACAGAGGCAAAGTGGCTGAGCTCCTTTTGAGTGTTGAGCCCTACAGAGGCAATGACCAAGACCTTTGGCAGTATGTCGTGCTTGAGAAGAAGACACATCAAGCTGAGCAAAATCACAGTCGTAACAGATACTGGTGTCACGCAAATGGCACCTGTGCAAGTGGCACATAAAAGCACCCATTACACTCTCATAGTGGTTGATGTTAGGAAAGGCATCCAGCCATAGAAACCATGCCAAATCAGACTGGGGTCTGGTGCAGCCCTCCAGCTTGCCAGCCCCAGTCAAACTGTCCAACCCATGCCAGCATGGAAAACGGACGTTAAATGATGATGATGAAGATGATGATATTTTTCGTGTATGTGTGTGTGTGTAATGTATATTGTATGTTTGTATATAGGTGTTCAAATAAAATAAAGTCAGATATTATGTAATACACCAAAAACAGTAATTTCTACAGATCTGTATGTTTTAAGCATCACAGATTACAAATTTGAAAGAAAAAAATTTTTAAATACAGGAGTTTTCTTCTTCCTGGCTTCCTTTCAGTAACTTTTCAGTTTTGACTTTTATGAAAATTTTATCCATGATTAAAAAGTTTA
>NC_068982.1:187000226-187001291 GCF_001194135.2 Octopus bimaculoides | reverse complement strand
TCAATTTATAAAAAATTAAAATTAAATTGAGCCTTATAGATAAAGTATATATAAAATATATAGTTTTAGGGAAAATAACCAATTTTCAAGAACTCATCAATGAAAATCCACTATCACATATAGAAAAATTAATAATTAAAAGCACAATAAATGAGTATAATATAAAGTAAAGTAAATATCATAAGATAAATATAATATAATATAATAATATAATATTATATTATATTATATTATATTTATCTTATGATATTTACTTTACTTTATATTACTCATTTATTGTGCTTCTAATAATTAATTTTTCTATATGTGATAGTGGATTTTCATCAATGAGTTCTTGAAAATTGGTTATTTTCCCTAAAACTATATATTTTATATATATATGTATATATATGTGTGTATATATATATCAAACCAAAATCGAACCAAATTTCACGACTGGCACCCATGCCAACCTTTCCTTCATTGGGCACTAAACTCTGCTTGCGAAGACCTGTTGGGGTAAGTGAAATTGAAATCGTAATTGGACCAAATTCGATGACTGGCACCCATGCCAGTAGAGCGCTAACAGCACCGTCCAAGCGTGACCATTGCCAGAGCAGCTGTCTGGCTTCCATGCTAGTGACACGTAAATATCACCATTTGAGCGTGATCGTTACCAGCGTCACCTTACTGGCACGTGAAAAAACATTCAAGCGAGGTCATTGCCAGTACCACTTGACTGTTTCCTGTGCAGGTGGCATGTAAAAAACACCATTTGAGCGTGACCGTTGCCAGTACTGCCTGACTGGCCCTCGTGCTGGTGGCACGTAAAAGCACCCACTACACTCTCAGAGTGGTTGGCATTAGGAAGGGCATCCAGCTGTAGAAACTCTGCCAAATCAGACTGGAGCCTAGTGCAGCCATCTGGTTCACCAGTCCTCAGTCAAATCGTCCAACCCATGCTAGCATAGAAAGCGGACGTTAAACGATGATGATGATATATATATATATATATATATATAATTCAAATAAACAATCAATTTCAATAAACAAAAAACAAAATTAATGGACAACAAGAGGATGTGC
>NC_068982.1:186992246-186999737 GCF_001194135.2 Octopus bimaculoides | reverse complement strand
TATATATATAATGTGTGTGTAATGGAAGTGGGATGGTGAACATTCAGCGCTGAAAAGAAAAATCAAACAGCGTTTCAACGCTGTGTGTGTGTATGTGTGTGCATGTACAAGGAAAGTATGTGAATGTTTGTATGTGTGAACCAGCGTTCTTTTAGTAACAAGCGATGATCGATGTCACATCTCAAACGACAATCACTAGATAACATTGAGAAGTGTATTAATTTGATTTACCATCCATATTCTGTTTTGTTAAAAATAATTATTACAATCACACACACCTACACAAACATATACAAACTCATTAGATAAAATAACTATTGCCTCAAAGTATCAAGAATATAAAACGGCTGCAGTTGAAAGGTATATTATAAATACACATTTAACTGTTCCTCCATGTGCCTAATTTATTTCTATTAAGAAATTTATGTAATAAATTTTGAATAGGGAGTTTTTACAACATCAGCTATAAGTCACAGACTGCTTTTTGTGAGCTTTAAGTCGTATGAGTTTCGGTTGGTTTCAGTAATGGAGAGCAATTGAAAGGAAACATCACTTCAGAAAAGTTGGTATTTACTTGCCAGTTCTCGTATTTAGTCATGGCCAGCTTTATGTGACCTTAAGTTGTACAAGAAGAAAGAAAAACTTTAAAATCCTTTTGAAGGAAACAAGCAGTCAAGCGATGTTAATTGTAGATAGATTTTTCACAAAAAATTTGGTAATAAAAGAATTATTAAACTAAAATCTTTTGTACCTTATTTATATATAAAATACGACAATTAGCCCTCGTTTTTGATGGCATGGGGCCAGGTAGTTTAACATAGTCCTCAGGAATATACAGTGTGACACAGAATGTGACAAGGACGGTCCTTTGAAATACAGGAACTAATAATTTTTGCCAGCTGAGTGGTCTGGAGCAACGAGAAATAAAGTGTCTCCCTCAAAGACACAATGCAACACTGCAAATTGAACTCACAACCTTACGATTGTGAGCCAAATACCACTAACCACTTAGCCACACACCTTCACCTATATAATGTATGAAATATTTTTGCTGAAAATGTTAGATTACAGAAGAGGGTCCACTTGTTTCATTTTAGAATTTGTTAGAGTAATGGTGAAGCATAAGATGGTACAAGGGTCTCTTTGTTAGTAGCTTTGCAGCTAAAAATAAAATCTTCTATACACACACACACACATAAATATATATACACAAACTTTCATAAATACACTCACACACCTATTTACATGCTTTCCAGAAGTTTAGTATTTAAGTATATATATGCATATGTCTAGACATGTAACTGTATGCATGAGAATACATACATAAAACAAAACGTACAAATCTGCACATGCAAGGACCCTAAATACTGCACGTGTACACACATGCAAGGAAAAATAACCCTGTTGATGTTGTTGAAATTCCAATGAAGGAGCCTTGGATCTAGGTTAGAAACCAGCTCTTTCTCTATTGGCAAGAAACCATGAAATAAAACTGAATAATAAATAACACACACACACACACACACACACACATACATATACAAGAAGAGAGAGAGAGAGGGTAAAATAAAAGATATATGGATTGGTAAACAGTCAACCCTTTTGATCATAAAGACAACCTGACACTGTTCCCTGTTTAATAATACAAGCTTCATTTTTAAAATGATCTAAATTTAAACCTTTCAAAATTTCATTTTAATTTACATTCTAAACACTAGCTTAAAGTGATATAATTTAAAATCTTCCATCAAAATTTCATGTTTATTATGTTCTAAGCACCAGCTTAAATAATGACAAAGTTATTTTATTAAACTCTTCAAGATAAGTTGAAATGGCTCGGTGTATTTGAACAATGTATTTAACAAGGGTTAAAGAGATTTAATTTAAAACCTTCCATCAAAGTTTCACGTTATTTTATGTTAGCTAAATGAATGAGCAGGAGATGGTTTAATAATGATTTTCATCATCATCATCATAATCATCGTCGTTTAACGTCTATTTTCCATGCTGGCATGGGTTGGACAGTTTGACTGAGGGCTGGTGAACCAGAAGGCTGCACCAAGCTCCAATCTGATCTGGCAAAGTTTTTACAGCTGTATGCCCTTCCTAATGCCAACCACTCCAAGAGTGTAGTGGGTGCTTTTCACATGCCATCTGCATGAGGGCCAGCACTGGCATCGACCATGCTTGAATAGTGCTTTTTACATGCCTCCGGCACGGGAGCCAGTCAGGTGGCACTGGCAACGATCACAACAACAACTTCACTTGCCTCAACAGGTCTTTGCAAGCGCAGTTTATTGCCCAATGATTGAAGGGTGCCCTTAAATGGGCTGGTTATGCTGTACTGGCATAGGCCACAGTTATGGCCTCACTTGGCTTGCCAGGTTTTCTCAAGCACAGCATATCTCCAAAGGTCTCAGTCATTTGTCATCACTTTGGTGAAGCCCAACGTTCGAATTATTAAAGAAATTTATTCCTTAATTGCACATGTTTGGCAAAATATTTAATCCAAGACGGGTGGTGAAACTAAAATCATAGAATCATCAGAAACTCGTCACAACCATGAGAGACAGATACACACTGTTCTATTCACTTTGGAATTGGTGAAGGTTGGATAAAATTACTCGTATTGATTGTTAGCTGTCAGGGTATTGCATCGCTTTGAAAAATTCCTTGCTTCATTAATATTATTCTAGATAATTATAGATTATGATAGGCTGACAAAATATACTACAAATATACTTGATTTTATGAACTTTAAACAATACTTTATTTATAGAGTACAGAAGAAAATACCAACTGTTATTTCTTCTTTAAGTATAAATTTGAAAGCTGAGTCAAGAGAGAAGAGTTCTATTTTGATCTCCAATATCCAAGTGGCTAAAAAGTGTCAGCAGAAGGGTACCTAGGAGTCATGACCTGGATGCAGCCTGGCGCCATTAAAGTGTAAGATGTTAAGGGCTGAAACCCTTGCATGAGGTGAGGTTTCTTCTTTAAAGACCTTCTGCTGTTCAGCTTTCTTGAAGGTTTCTTACCATTCTTCAGCTGCTGGGCTTAATCCTGTAACAAGATTTAAAACCAAATCAATGAATTACCAAGTTAAAAATCATGGTTTAGTAACATCTTTTCCATATGATTGGCTGAGTTATGGACCAATTAGCATCCAGACATCACGTAATAGATCATTCTAGAAGCTTCCAGAATATTCTCCTAACAAGGCCTATAAACAGGCATCTACTGCACCTTATGACAATCCTTCAGCATTCAGATTAGTCTGTCAAATGTGATGGTTTCAAGTTTGGGCATAAGGCTAGCAATATCAAGACAGGGGTGAGTGAATTACATAGACTGTAGTGTTCATCTGGTACTTATTTTTATTGGTCCCTGAATGAATGAAAGGCAAAATCAACCTCAGCGGGATTTGAACTCGCAATGCAAAGATGAACAAAATGCTTAGCAGCAGTTTGGTCAGTATGTTAATGGTTCTGCCAGTTTGCTGCCTTAGTCTGTCAAAATGTAATGCTTAGTGGCTGCCATGCTGGTGGCACGTAAAAGCACCATTCGAGCGAGGTCAATGTCAGTGCCGCCTGACGGGCTCCTGTGCCAGTTGCATGTGAAAAGCATCATTCAAGCATGGTTGATGCCAGTGCCACCTGACTAGCTGCTGTGCTAGTGGTACATAAAAAGCACCATTTGAGCATTGTCGATGCCAGTGCCGCCTGACTGGTTCCTGTGCTGGTGGCACATAAAAAGCACCATTTGAGCATGGTCAATGCCAGTGCCACCTGACTGGCTTCCATGCCGGTGGCATATATAAAGAACCCACTACACTCTTGGAGTGGTTGGCATTAGGAAGGGCATCCACCTGTAGAAACCTTGCCTCCTGGTTTGCCAGTCCTCAGTGAAACCACTCAACCCATGCCAGCATGGAAAGCAGACGTTAAACGATGATGATAATGATCATTTTGATTTAATCATGCCTATTATCTCATAGCTTTAAGATTTCAGTGATGTAATTATTTTTAGAATGACATTGTAGGATAGGTGTGAGAGGCTGGATCCAATCCATTTGAACATAGAATAGGTTAGATATTTGTCCTGGTATGGCTGTGTTAAATCTTAAAGGGAAACTCTGTTGATTTATTGTAGAACTCTATTTACTAATTGTTCTTTTAGATCATATACTTGGCCAACATTTATCTTTAATTTTTGCGTTTTTCAGTCATTAGACCGTGGCCACACTGGGGCACCACCTTGAAGAATTTTTAGTCAAATGAATGAACCCTAGTACTTTTTTTAAAAGCTTTATACTTATTTTATCCTTTTGTTTTTCTTTTTGCCAAACCACTAAGTTACTGGGATGTAAATATACCAACACCAGTTATCATGGTGGTAGAAGGCACAAACACAGTCACACACATCCACAACAGGCTTTGATCAGTTTCCATCAACCAAATCCACTGACTAAGCTTTGGTCGGACTGAGGCTATAATAGAAGACATTTACCCAAGGTGCCATGCAGTGGGACTGAACCTGGAACCATAAGGTTGAGAAGCAAGCTTCTTACCACACAGCCATGCCTGTGCCTGATGGGTAACGGGTGATGTTCCTATTTCCAGAGTCTTCACTACTTCTTCAGCATCACGTCCATCCCGGATAGAAAAGGTAACAAATAATACTGAATGAGCAAGAACAACAAAAAAAGCAACCTAATTTTTGTATTTGGTTTTCAAGTTTCTTGAAGTGAATTTGTGTGTTGAAATAAATCTTATTGTATATTGGCAGGGCCGTTATACCAATAATAAACATAAGCACTGGTTAGAAACAATACATTTTTAAATCTCTCAGTGAGATTTATGCAGTTGCAGCACGATAAAGTGATAGTATGTTGTCAACTTAATGTGGCAGTCCCATGAAAGGGAAGAATGCTACTGTTATTTAGCCCTAGGTAACAGTAGCATTCTTCCCTTTCATGGGACTGCCTCATTAAGTTGACAACATACTATCACTTTATAAGCACTGGTTCTATTTCATCATCATCATCATCATCATCATCATCATCATCATCAGTAGCAGCATTCAACATCTGTTTTCCCATGCTAGCATGGGTTGGATGGTTTAACAGGAGCTGGGTGACTGGAGAGCTGCACAGGCTCCATTTATCTGTTTTGCCATGGTTTCTGCAAATGGATGCCCTTCCTAATGCCAAACACTTCACAGAGTGTACTGGGTGCTCTATACTTAGCACCAGCACAGAGGCTTTTCATGTAGCACCAGCACATGTAAACATATGTATGTAAAACAATTGTCATCATGAGTTAAATCCAGTCTGCAATGGAGAAGGCAAGCCACTAGATTCGGTTAAAAAGAGGCAATGAGCAATGGTTAAAAAAATATTCTTTTCTACTCAAGGCACAAGGCCCGAAATTTTTGGGAAGGGCCAGTTGATTAGATTGACCCAGTATGCAACTGGTACTCAATTTATCAACCCCCAAAAGGATGAAAGGCGAAGTCGACCTCAGCGGAATTTGAACTCAGACGAAATGCTGCTAAGTATTTCGCCTGACGTGATAACATCTCTGCCAGCTCGCTGCCTTGGTTAAAAGAATATTGAGTGAAGTCTAGTAACCAGTTGATCCTGCAAGTAGGGCCTCATCTCAGTGAGGGGTGGTGACGTGCAATAAAGCTGTCGAGAGGAAGGCCCTGAAACAACACACATTCTCTCCTAATGACCCCATAAACTGTCCAGTGCCCAGTAAGCAGAGCTTTCAAAGGGTAGCACTTGTATCTGCAAGTTGTTCACAAATAATGTTTGAATGTATGGATGTGTGTGTGTATTTGCCTCATCCAACTGTTGACAACCGGTGTTGGTTTGTTTACATCACCATAACTTAGCGACTCAGCAAAAGACAATAGAATATGTATGAAACTTTAAAAAAATACTGGGGCTCAAGGAGTTGCCCCAGCATGGCCACAGCCAATGACTGAGACAAAAGAGGAAAAAGTTGTATTGGCACTGGAGTGGCTGTATGGTAAGAAGTTTGCTTCCCAACCTCATGGTTCCAGGTTCAGTCCTACTGTGTCTTCTACTATAGCCTCAAAGCTTTATGAGGGGATTTGTTTGACGGAAACTAAAAGAAGCCCATCATCTCTATGTGGCTTGTGTGTTTTCTGTACTCTGTTTATCATTTTGTCCACGTTTTTTTGCAACGTCCTGTACCCAGATATGCATCTATATATATACATGTAAATGTAGGTATGTACATACATGTACGTATATACGCATATATTCATATATTATATATATATATATATATATATATATACACATCACACGTTTATCTTTGTCTCTGTTTGCCCTCCCCGCCGCCGTTTGACAACCGATGTTTCTGTGTTTACGTCCCCGTAACCTAGCGGTTCGGCTAAAGAGACAATAGAATAAATACGTGGTTTAAAAAAAAAATTGTAGGGTTGATTCGATCGACTATAATTCCATTAATGCGGTACCCCAGCCTTGCTTCAGTCTAATGACTGAAACAAGTAAAAGATAAAATAAAATATTTAGCTGGATATACAGGGTGGAGCAGAATAATCTCCCATATTTTACATGGTCACTGGTATGGCCCAAGTAAGCAGATGGTAACGGTGCTTTGATGTAGATAATGATTTACCGTTTTGCTCCCTTATCGTAATGGCTTCGATTGGTGCATACTGTGTTTATTTCTGTTGAAACGTTTATCAACCTGCAAAATGTGGAAGTTTTTTTTATTTTTTATTACAGCCTGTAATATGTATGTATAATATATATATATGATCAGTTGAGAATCTCTAACAGAAACATCAAATCCGTCTAGTGAAGGGCGTAAATATACTCTGATAGCCAATAAACATCTACAAACAGGTGCTTTAGAAATATCCTGGATATTATTACTAATAAAAGGCTAGAAATTGAGAGCAAGGAAAACCACTTCCCTCCCGAATTAACGCGTAGAAGACACCCAAACAGCCAAAATATCGCGAGACGAAAGTGAGTGGAGACAGGCAGTTAGCCAGACAGGGACGGATGTTTGGCAAGGCAAGACAAGAGTTAGTGTGGAACTTTGAGTGGGAAAAGGAAAGCAGGGTATGCCGGATTATTATCGGGAGAAGATTAAGAGATGGGGTACTGAAAATGAGAGGTATGACATAGGGGTCAAATGAAAAGAAAAGCACGGGGGGGGGGAACGCATTGGAAACAGCCTGTTCTACCAGGCGTTTGAGCAGGTCACGATTATGACGATGATGATGTGCGCGCGTGCGTATGTGTGTGTTGTAATTTATCGAAATCTTGAATACATAGAATTTATTAAATGCGTTCATCGGATATTTTTAAAATCCTTCCTACCTTCAGAATGTTAAAAAACAAAAACAAACTTGTAACTTTTTTTATTATTAATTTCTGGAGAAAATGAGTATAATTTTCCTCATCAGCATGCAAAACTACATCAATAC
>NC_068982.1:186986819-186992236 GCF_001194135.2 Octopus bimaculoides | reverse complement strand
TATATATATATATATATAATATATATATATATATATATATATATATAGATATATACATATTATACATACAGTCACGAATGTGCGTGTGTGCTACATATGCTCTAGCCCTTCCTACTGCCTAAACTTGTAAACATGAAATAAAATCTCACTTTACTTTCCATGTTTCTTCCCCAACCCGTCGTCGCATTAATTAAATCTCCTCTCAACAATCAATTGCATATACATTATTAACCAATCAAATTAACGCATTCATTTTTAAATTACGCTCCTTCTGCCGGAACCAAAGCACTACTAAATATGTAATATTTCAAATATTCTTTCAAATCAGTATAATATCAAATAATAAGTTATTTACAGTAAAATCAGAAAATAAAATAATTATATAAATCGAAATTTATTTCTAATAAGATGAAATGAATCCTTTTTATTGCAGTTTAGTTGTCGCACTATGTTACGAAGCGGAGTAATATTTAGTGCACTCGTTAGTTAGTCCGTTTTAGTATCATAATATTTGAACGTCTATAGTTTTTCTCGTAAGTAATCCTTTTCCGTCCACTTGGTGTTTTATATTATTTTTGCAATCCTTTTACTAAACTATCATCAATTTCATGTCTCTCTAGATAACAGTCAATATTATCTTGAGTGTGCTAAATGTTTTGTTTTAACCCTTTCATTGTCTTTGTCAAATGTAATTTTAGCTGCAAAACCTCTGAAGAACCAAATCTCATCTTCTAATCTCTTTCTCTGCTCTCCCACTTTGCTTATTTTTCTGCAAATATCACATTTCTCTTCTCTCCATTTCACATTTACTAAGTCAGATGGTTTATTTTACCTTTCTTTTACCTAGAACCATTTATTACTTAGCATTTCAATACTTCAATTAACCCACAGCTACTCCTATCACCGCCGGCGCCCTTTATAAACAAATTTCTTTTTTCCATTATTTTCCCCCGAAACACTTGGTCTTCAAACTTTACAAAGAAGCATTTAAAATATTGCAAAGATCTTACACTTAATTAACAGAACTCCTTCCGAAAGATGTCAGTATATATGTGATATTACCGTGGGTTTACGTGAAATTATTGATTCTCAGTTTAAACTTAGCGCTGTAACGCCATCATTAGAACTTGGCGCAAATTTTGGTTTTCCTTCTCACCCAACTGGGTCTCTTCTCCATAACAACTTCACATATACACACACATACATATTTTTATATACACTCTCACAAATAATGCACACCGTTTTATTTTTGAGTCCACACGTTCCAGCCCATATTTGATCAGGTGTGTGTGTGTAAATTATATATATATTTATATATATATATACCATATATATATATATATATATATATTATATATATATATATATTAATGTTTTTGTATTATCTATAATGACGATTGATTGGTTGATAATTCCTCAAAATATTATTAATTATATAAAAGTTTCCAGTGTGGCCTTAGAACTTTTACGTGGGTGGGGTGGGGCCCTACGATATCGCTGTCATAGTATTTTCTCAAATTTTCCTTTTAACCCCAGGTCAGCTATGATCAGAGACAATCCAAATGTGAACTTCCTAGCATCTGTTCAGACAGCATATCTATGACTATATATTAGCCAATGTGCGTTTTTTTTGTTTTTGTTTTAAGACAATGGTACTACTAAAGCAGCGCGGACCCGAACACGCTAGCTAGTCGTGAGTGGTCAATCCTAACCCTAACCCTAAACACGTATTCATTTGCACACGCGGGTTAGGGTTAGGATCGACCACTCAAGACTAGCTAGCGCTGACGCGCGACTGCGCGTTCGGTCCGCGCTGCTTTAGTAGTACCTAAGACAATTGGGATGTGATTCTGAGGAGATTTGACTGCCATTTCTAGCAGATCGAATACCACTTTGAAACTCGTTAACTCACTTCCCACTTCTTTCTCGATAGTTTGTTATTTAATCTGCATTTGGCCTATATCTAAGGCATTCCATCCATAACCAACCTGTCTTTTTTCTGGTACTGTATAATAGACCACATTATCCAGCGTGTCCTTAAAAAAAACAGTATTGGTTGAGTGAGGTTTGACTGTTATTTCTATTAGATCAAGCGACTGTAGACACCCTTTTGTTGACTGATCTCAAAGTTGTTTTCAGACCGCATTATCGTTTTTTTTTTTTCATTAAAGGTGATCAACTGTGTTCTCGACAGAAATTTAACTGTTATTTCTAGCAGGCCGAGCGACCACATATAGGCTTCATTTGTTGGCTTTGACAGTTAATACTATTCCAACCGAGGCCATCCCTTTTGTTAGGGGTATCTACTTTTGCCTTTTCTTTTAAAGGGTGTGATTTGAGGACACGTGGCTGCTGCTTTTTTTCGCAGTCTGGGTGGTTTCTTAGCCTCTAAGTTACCAGCTGAGAAATTGAAACGAAATGTAAATAAGGACGCTAAAAGTAAAGATTACTCCTTTGAGGAGTGCTGCTTAATTATGTGATAGCTTCGATGTTATAATATAGTGGCATACTAAATTTTTCTTTCTTTCATTAAAAAATTAATTTCAGAGTTACGTTTGCAAAATTTACCTTCGTGTGGTTAGATATACAGATACTGTACGAGCAGTATTAATGTGTCCAGGTGTTATATATATATATATATATATATATATATATATATATACATACACACGGCGATGGTAGTAGATGGAGGATTAAAACGATGCTAAGGAGCTAAACTGAATATGGACAGGTGTGCATACTAAAGATTAACAGATCCCTATAAGGCATTTTTTTTTATATGAATGGAATTATGATAGAATTTAAGGTCATGAGATACAAACAAAATTTTACTTTTTTCGCTTCTCAACTGTTTGGTTAAGATCAGACCGAGACGTGAAAGAATTTTGTTTAGTCCCACCTCACGAACCCTGATCAAGCAGGTCTGTGTGGCAACCTCGCCTTTTTGTTTTTTTAGGAATAAATAGTAAATCCTAGGTACTCCCTCAAATCACGTCCTTATTGTTTTATTGAAGAAGCTACGATGTGATTTGAGGGGGATATGGCTGCTATATCTAGCGTGTCGAGCAACCATGTAGGTGCTCCTCTAACGCCTGTTCTTACAAGGCTGCGTTTGTTGTGTGTTCGCTTAATTTCGCCAAGTTATGAGTTCGAATCTGACAGCAGTCATTTTCTTGGTACATTTTGCTTTCTCTGGCTAATATTTTATACCATTATTACATCATAATGGATAAATTTCACGACTGTGCACCATAGAAGTTTTCGATTATTTTCAATTTAATTTTATTTTATTTCGTCTTGGTGTCACGTTTGACGAAGTGTCTCTGAATGTATGACTGGATTGTGGATTTCATTTCGTTCCAAACGCCGACATTGTTCTATAATGATGAATGTATTTGTCTTGGCAAAATGGCAACGTAGAACGTGCATTCCTCGATCTTCGTGTCACCAGACTCTGGCATTTATATTTCAATAAATGGTTGTTTTTGTTTCAATCATTGAACTGCAGGCATGCTAGGGCACCACCTCGAAGGGTTGTAGTAGTACGAATCGACACTAGTATTTATTTTAAAATCTGGTGCGTATTCTCTTAGTCTCTTGTACCGAAACGCTCAGTCAACAAACCAACACCGGTTGTTAAGCGGTAATGAGAGATAAACACAAAGACACATAAATACACACACACATCACATATATATATATATGGGTCGCTCTATATAATATACATGATAGGCTGCTTTTCATTTTCCTTCGGTATTGGTACATGACGTCATTCACCTACGCAACCTTCCCTCATGACATAAAGAGGGTGAATAGCGTCATCTCCTCAAACTTTGTAGACCAATACCGAAGGATTTACTTTCCGTTTACCAAATTCACTCACAAGGTTTTATTCGGTCTGGGTCTGTAGCAGAAGACATTTGCCCAACGTGCCACGCAGTGGGACGGAACCTGGAACCATGTGGAAGACTTGCTGTCATCTGCCATTATTTTTTTTTTATTTTGGTTTCTAACTTTCTCCAGTTATGTAGCTGGAGAAGGACTATTTGAAAGCTCGCTAATCGTCGTTATTGTTTTATTTACATTTGCCATATATTGCATGGATGAGAGTGATGTCGGTGGGGCTGTTGTTTACATCTGGTGGTTGTGTTTGAACTAGAAACAACTCCATCAAGCTGGAGCCATCAGAGTTACCGGCCTTGTTCAGTACCCTACCGCAATAGCTGCAGGAAGATTTGAACGTAGGACCGACCATCGTCTGTCGTATCCCACCTCTACAAAATATATATCTGTTACTTGTTTCAGTTATTGGACTAGTGGCCGTACTGAGGCACCTCCTTGAAGGGTTTTAGTTGACCAAATCAACCCCATTTTTTTGAAAACCTCGTACCTATTCTACCGGTCGCTCTTTCCAGAACCGGTATATTACAGGGACGTAAACAAACCAACACCAGTTGTCGAGAGGTGCGGGATACGAACATGATGACACACACACACATACATGACGGGCTTCCACACAGACTCCACCTACTGATATAGAAACATTGGTCAGCCCATTTCTGTAGAAAGCACTTGCCCAGTGTGCAGTGCAGTGGAACTGAATCCGAAACCACATGGCTGCAAAGTGTGCTAGCTTCTTAATTATACATCCATGCCTGTAATTTTATATACTGTATGTGTGTATGTATATGTGTGTGTGTGTATGCGTCAGGATGGAAAACGGACGTTAAATGATATATATATATATATATATATACACATATATATGCGGACGTTAAACGATGATGATATATATATTATATATATATATAGGCACAGACATGACTGTGATTGAGAAGCTTGCTTCCCAATAATGTGGAACCAGGATCAATCCCACTGTATGGCACTTTGAACAAATGCCTCCTACCATATCCCCGGGCCAATTACAGCTTTGTGCATGGATTTGGTAGATGGAAACTGAAAGAAACCTGTTGTGTGTTTGTGTCTCCTTGTCTTGACAATGCGTGATTGTTGTCACAATCATACAAGAAGTGTTCTTTATTTGCAATCTCCTGTGAAAACACGTCTGGCCCTGGGTAAATATTATCATACTTGGAATCAGGTGACAGGAAAGACATCTGGCCAAAGACAATTTCATCATCATCATCGTTTAACGTCCGCTTTCCATGCTAGCATGGGTTGGACGATTTGACTGAGGACTAGTGCAACCGGATGGCTACACCAGGCTCCAATCTAATTTGGCAGAGTTTCTACAGCTGGATGCCCTTCCTAACGCCAACCACTCAGAGAGTGTAGTGGGTGCTTTTACGTGTCACCCGCACGAAAACGGCCACGCTCGAAATGGTGTCTTTTATGTGCCACCCGCACAAGAGCCAGTCCAGGGGCACTGGCAACGATCTCGCACGAAAACCCTACAA
>NC_068982.1:186982374-186985502 GCF_001194135.2 Octopus bimaculoides | reverse complement strand
AAGGGATCGGGGGACCCTGTCAAAGGCATTCTCCATGTCAACGAAGGCCAGGTACAGAGGTTTATCCTTGGCTAGATATTTCTCCTGCAGCTGTCTCACTAGAAATATGGCATCAATGGTGCTTTTACCTGGCACGAACCCAAACTGCATCTCATCTAAATTGATTCGCTCCCTAATTAGTTGGGCTATGACCCTCTCCGTAACTTTCATAACCTGATCTAACAGCTTGATGCCTCTGTAATTATTAGTATCTAAAGCGTCACCTTTACCTTTGTAGCAGTTTACTATGGTGCTGCTACACCATTGATAAACTGATCAACTCACGCTGGCATGGAATAGTGGATATTAGGGGGTAATGATGAGAGATGTAGACTATCATACACTTGATTTAGGATTCTGGATTCTGGTTGCCGTGCAGTGATTTCCTGTGTCCCTTTGTGAACAGTTTATGAAACTCGTGTCCGTTGGTCACATTTGACATGAATTATGAGACTTGGAATTTAAAATTGGAAATTTCGTTTTCAGTTTCAGCTTATGGAACCATGCATTATGGAAATATTGTTGTCATCAAACGTGATGGTAAAGATGGGGCACATTTCCCCCTGGAAAGCAAATTTTATCTCCTAGGCAGGTAAGTAATATTTTCTCTAAATATTTATAGGTGCAGACATGGTCATGTGGATAAAGTTTCCAAACCGCTTTGAGTTCTGTCTCGATGCATGGCCCCTTGAGTGAGTGTGTTTTACCAATGCCATGTGTGTAAACTTGGTAAATGGAGACTTTGGAAGCTCATTGTGTGTGTACAAGTGTATGAATACATGTAAGTATGTGTGTCTGCATGAATGCATTTGAACAAAAGCTCAGTATACATACATACATACACACGCACATCATCATCATCATCATTCAATGTCCGTTTTCCATGCTGGCATGGGTTGGACTATTTGACAGGAGCTGGTAAGTCTGGGGACTGTGCCAAGCTCTGCTGTCATCTCTCTCGTACTCTTTGGTAAGTCACAGAAGCTCTTTGGGCTGCTTTATCTTACAAGTTGCATGTCCACCTCACTAGTCCCACAATAAAAACACCCAGTACTCTCTGTACTTTAATAGTGGAATGGTATTGCAACCTGCAAGATGAAACAGCACAAAAGGCTTCCACAATTTATAGAAGAATAATGGCTGGCATTAAAAGCCATGCCAAATCAGAGAGTGGAGTGCACTGCGGTCCTCTGACTCATTGAATCCCTGTTGAACCAGCCAACTCATGCCATCATTGAAAGTAGACATAAAATGATGTAGACTGCTAAACGAATACAATATGTGGTCAGAAGTTTCCTGTTAGGCTACTCCATTGCAGTGCATACATTGTTTTGTCTTTCTTTCTCTCTGTCTGTCTGTCTCTGATAGTATTTTTAAGTTCCAGTTATCTCTCACACTTGTCCTTCTGTATATGAAAGACTTCTCTGTAACCTAAATCACATTATCACTCTTTTGTCATTTCTTGATTTTCTGCCCGTAGTTGTCTTTCTCGTGCGACCTTACAATTCTAACCAGCTCCTTCATTCTTCAATAAGGGCATGGCAACATGGACTCCCTTCACCAATACACATGCACAATCATTAATCTTTTTCACACCGTATTTCTCTTGAAATACACAGCTTTTGTTTCAATTAGTTTTGAAAATAGTGAAGAATGTAGTAAAATAACTTTGTTATTGTTAAGCTAATGTGTGGAATGTAATGAGGGTTCCAGTTGATCTGATCAACCAAACAGCCTGCTCATAAACTTAACATGCAAGTGGCTGAGTACTCCACATACACGCATACCCTTAACGTAGTTCTAAGGGAGATTCCATGTGACACAATACAACAAGGCCAGCCCTTTGAATTAAAGGTACAACTCATTTTTGCCAGCTGAGTGGACTGGAGCAATGTGAAATAAAGCATCTTGCTCAAGGACACAATGTACTTGGCCAGGTATCAGACTTCATAGTCATGAGCCAAATACCTTAACCACTAAGATTACTTTAAAACAGGAAGTTTGTATCAAAGAACCAAAGATGGTCTCAACCAATTGGTATCAAAAGGGTTTAAAGATATGATGGAAACTGTTTGTTACGTCACCTTTCTTACACATCAACATACGACTGAAACCCCTAAATTTTTGTAACTGCAGGGCATTACAATCTCATGGAAGCAACACAGAAGTATAACTTTGCTAAATCTACATTTCAAACACTAGGTTTTTCTCTTTAAGCCCTCTTGTGTTTTTTTGTTTTTATAAGAAGCATTTGTCTTGTTTCAGTTGTTGGACTGTGGCCATGCTGGGGCACCAAATTGAAGGGCTTTTAGTCAAATCAAACACCTGCACTTTCTTTAAATCTGATACTTATTCTATTGACCTTTTTGCCTGACCTGTTAAGGGGATGTAAACAAACCAAGACCTGTTGTAAATCAGCGGGGAAGGACACACAGACACACACACACACAGAGGAACCTTTCACAGTTTCCATCTAAGAAATTCAATCACAAAGCATTGGTTGACCTGTAGTCATAGTAGTAGACACTTGCTCGAGGCACTATGCAGTGAGACTGGAACCAAATCCAAGTGGTTGCAAAACAATCCTTTTAACCAAATGTCCGTGCCTGTTTGGCCCTTTAGCATGTAAACCTATTTTATGTTAAACTAGCCAAATCCAGCCTTTCACATGCACTACAATGTCATTCGAAAAATAATCAATTGCCAAAATCTTGGCACACCCAATACACTCTGTAAAGTGGTTGGCTTAAGGGCATCGAGGCGTAGAAATCCTGCCAAAACAGACAACTGGAACCTGGTGCAGCCCTCTGGCTGGCCAGCTCCACTCAAACCATCCAACCCATGCCAGCATAGAAGGTGGATGTTAAATAAGTATGATGATGATGATGAATTTAAAACAATGGCTCTCGTGCAGGTGGTATGTAAAAAATACCTTTTGAGCGTGGTCGTTGGCAGTACCCCCTGACTGGCCCTCGTGCCGGTGGCATGCAAAAGCACCCACTACACTCTCTGAGTGGTTGGTGTTAGGAAGGGGATCCAGCTGTAGAAACATTGTCAGATCAGATTGGAGCCTGGTGCAGCCTTCTGGC
>NC_068982.1:186974712-186982364 GCF_001194135.2 Octopus bimaculoides | reverse complement strand
GTAGAAACATTGTCAGATCAGATTGGAGCCTGGTGCAGCCTTCTGGCTTGCCAGTCCTCAGTCAAACTGTCCAACCCATGCCAGCATAGAAAGTGGACATTAAACGACGATAATGATGAATAAAAAATTAATCTGAATGCTTAAAGGGTTAAAAAAAAATTGGTATTTTGTTTATTAGCCTTTTTAGATAGTGTAAATTAGCAAACTGCCCTCAAGGATATAGTTGTTGGTCTCTTTAACCAGAACTATATGTTATGATGAGTGTAAGCAATACAGGATGTTCTGTGAATGAGAAAAGCCTAAGAAAGGATTAAAATAGGTGCAGACGTGGCTTTGTGGTCAAGAAGTTTGTTTCCCAACCACATGGTTTCAGGTTGTCCTTCTGTGCAACACTTCAGGCAAGAGTTTTCTATTGCAAGTGAATTTGATTGAAGGAAACTGTGTGGAAGCCTGTTGTGTGTGTGTGTGTGTATATATATATATATATATATACATACACACATATACATATATACCCATGTCAGCATGGAAGGCGGATGTTAAATGATGATAATGTATGTGTGTGTGTGTGCTTGTCTTGATTTCCCATAATAATCATAAATGGTTGCTAGTGTCAATCATTTCCAATATTCTGCAAAAACATTGTCTGGCCATGGGGAAATATTACCATGTTTGAAAACAGCTGAGGGTTGGTGACAGGAAGGGCATCCATGCAAGGATGGACAAGTGGTCAAGAAGCTTGCTTCCCGACCATGGTTTTGGCTTTGGTTCCACTGCACAGCAAATGTCTTCTACTATATCCTTAGGCTGACCAAGACCTAGTCAGTGGATTTAGTTGATAGAAACTGAAAGAAACCAATCATACACACACACGCATAAATATATATACATACACCCATATACATAACACGTATATATGTGTGTGTCTTTGTCCTGACATGAGATGATGTTTGTAAATGAGTAGCTGTCATACGAGCGATGTTGTTTATGTCCAGTCTTCAATATTTCCACCCACAGGGAAAATAGTACCTTGCTTGGAAACAAAAGTGAGAGACGTCAGGTAGGACCTCTGGCTGTAGATACACACTAATGAATGGAAAAGTCAATTATCTTACTGAGTCCTTCTCAAATTAATTGAAACACACATTAGTTAAACGATGATGATGATGATTAGTGCATGTCTTTAGAAATAGTCACAAAAGGATTAAATGATACTTCCAGTGCCATTAGAATTTTAACCTTTTTTTTTTTTTTTTATTATTATTACATTTTTACAGAAGTTCTAAATGTGACATAAGAATACAACTTCCCAAAGTTGCACCAGAACATTGTCAACTTTCTGTCGACAAACATGGAAAGGTGAGATGTAATGTTCAAAATTTTAGATTAACTTTTTCATGAAATTAACACCCTTTCTATTATTTAATCTTTAACACTATGTTAATTACTAATTTGCAAGTCTATAGAATTTCAAAACAAATTAAATTTAGTCTTCCCCACCTTAGTTGAGGGGTTTTACTAGGTAACCTCACTAATACTGATGCCAGGTAAAAAGCATCCAGCACACTTTGTAGTGGTTGGCATTTGGAAGGAAGGGCATCCAACCCATAGAAACCATGCTAAAAAAAAAGGGACATTGGAGCTTAGTGCAATGCTCTGGCTTGCTAGCTCCTGTCAAACCATCCATCCCATGCCAGCATGGAAAATGGACGTTAAAGGTGTCTTGGGGAGTAGCATCCCTGCCTTCCTGAGCTAGTTTTCCACCATGTTTCTTAAAAATCGTGTAGAGTCCTTGGTCTCGGGACCACTCATGTCTAGAAACTGAGGTTGGGGGTAAGCAAGGGTGTACTCCCCATAGAAAATCCAGCTCCAAAAAAGCCTCATGATAACAAGGGAGAATGGGCACCAACTAGCCCAAAGGTTGGGGTGAGCTGCACTTGCTTGCCTCAGTTGCTATGGTATGGAGGTAGATCTGGCTACCCTCATTAATGGGGACAAAACCCGGATTTAAAATTCTGGATGATGATGATAGTAATGCTTTACTCTTAATCTTCACCAGTTTCTACAGTCATCCCCTATTCTCCTCTGTTTTCCCTCCAATTTATATTTCTCATCAACCATTCCTCAACCCTTGTTTTTTCATTCATATTTTCCCCCCTCACCTCTAATCTATTACTAACCATTCCTCACTCTCCCAACACACTAACGTAACCATTACCTACCTACGATTCCACTTCTGCTCCCTCTCCTATTCCTTTTCTTAAAGCTTGAGGGTTTATCTTGATACCTCATCACCCCTATTTTATCTCCCTTCCTGGCTCCACCCCAGTTATTCCCACCCATTCGTCTATAATGTGAGTAGTTATGTTGTTCTTCTATAGCAAGAAACCTGTTCTTTTCAGGTCTCTTCTTTATTACTTTAACCTCGTTTTTCCTAGCATCAAGCCACCTCCTTTTCTACTCCAGCCCCCACTCCATTGTAGGGGGATCTTTCTCTCGCAAGTCACATGGTGACCTCACTAGTGTTGGGAGTCACAAAAAAGCACCCAGTACACTGTTAAGAGGTTGGTGTTAGGAAGGACATCTAGCCATATAAAACCATGCCAAAACAGACATTGGAACAAGATGCAGTCCTCAAAGCTGTTGGATTATGTCAAACCATTCAACTCTCGCCAGTATGGAAGATGTACATTAAGAGAGGAGGATGATTAGTACTGCCTTGCTTTCAGCCATGGCACATTTTACCTTCTTCATAATATTCGCTATTGAAAGAGGCACAATACCTCAAATTTGGGAAAAGGGTGATTGCAGTGGCCCTGTACTTCACTGGTTTCAATTGTTTGAGATGAAAAGTTACTGTTAATGGAAATGGACTCGTTTCCTAAAGGGACATAACTACTGCTAGGTATTTTGTCAATCACTTCTACACTAATCTTGCAATATTTTCCCTTAACCTTTTTGTTACCATATGCCCATTCTGTAAGGTGGTTGGCATTAGGAAAAGCATCAAGCCATAAAAATCCATGCCAAAACGTATAGTGAAGCCTGGTGCAGTCTTCTGGCTTACCAGCTCCTGACAAACCGTCCAACCCATGGCAGCATGGAAAATGGGCGTTAAATGATGATTTCTGTTAAACCACAATGCCTTTCTTTACATTATTTACATTCGACGGATATTTGTCCTCATCTTGTTTGTTGTTAACACAAAGTTTCGGCTGATATGTCCTCCAGCCTTCATCAGGTATCTTGGGGAAATTTCAAACCTGGGTTCTCATCCCTAAGTTATTTTTCCATATTATTATTATCATTATTCAGGTCACTTGCCTGGAATCGAACTCAGAATATTGGGGTTAGTAGCCTGCACTCTTAACCACTATGTTATATGCCTTATGGGCAATTATGGAGTGAATTTTAAGGTTTATAAGTCTAATATTCTCTCCATAATTACCCATGGGCATATAGCGTAGTGGCTAAGAGCACGGGCTACTAACCCCAAGATTCCGAGTTCAATTCCAGGCAGTGACCTGAATAATAATAACATCAAAAAATACCTTAAGAATGAGAACCCAGGTTCGAAATTTCCCCAAGAGACCTGATGAAGGCTGGAGGGTATATCAGCCGAAACGCTGTGTTAACAAGAAACAAGATGAGGACAAATATCCGTCAAATGTAAATAATGTACATAATTCCTCATCTCTTGAATATAGAACTGCACACTGACTTTGTTTCAATTAATTTTGAACAGAATGAAGAACTTTGTAAAATAACTTTGTCATTATTAATCTAATGTTTGGAACATATATTGGCATGAAATGTTGATGGAAGGTTTTAATTTAAATCAATTGGAAAGAAAAGGCAAAATCATAGAACCAGGTGTAGTCTCAGGTAGGTTGGCATCAAAAGGATTAACCGTTCTGTTAACAAATTTTTGCCGAAATACACTAACTTTGTTTTAATTAATTTTGGACCAAACGAAGAATTTTGTAACCTAACTTTGTTTTTATCATTAACTCCGTGTTTGAAACAAATTAGTATGAAATTTGATGGGAACTAATAGTTCAGATCACTTTAAAACAAAAAGTTTGTATCATAGAATCAATGGGGTGGTCACATGTGGATTGATATCAAAAGGACTGAATTTTTTAAATCTCGATCTTGCTGAGACATTCCATTGTTGGGGTTTGTTGTGGTCATGTTTCCTTGTTATGAAAGACCAGTTAGAACTTTTGGAACATGACTAAAGAATTATCAGCTTTATCACCATTTTTCAGTTGATTGGAACCAGCTTTTGTCAGTCAGGGAAAACTAGAGTAAACACTTATGTGCTTTGCTCAGGGTCACAACAGCTGTTGTTAGATTTGAACTTATGACCTTGTAATCAGTAATCCAGCGATTTAATCACGTGGTCATTGTACCTCTGAGGTTCTCCATGCTACATGTATTTATTTTTTAAAATTCTTTATTGTGTAGGAGTGGCTGTGTGGTAAGTAGCTTGCTTACCAACCACATGGTTCCAGGTTCAGTCCCACTGCGTGGCACCTTGGGCAAATGTCTTCTACTATAGCCTTGGGCCGACCAAAGCCTCGTGAGTGGATTTGGTAGACGGAAACTGAAAGAAGCCCGTCGTATATATATATATATATATATATATATATATATGTATGTGTTTGTGTGTCTGTGTTTGTCCCCTTAACATTGCTTGACAACCGATGCTGGTGTGTTTACGTCCCCGTAACTTAGCAGTTCGGCAAAAGAGACCGATAGAATAAGTACCAGGCTTCCAAAGAATAAGTCCTGGGCATCGATTTGCTCGACTAAAGGTGGTGCTCCAGCATGGCCTCAGTCAAAAGACTGAAACAAGTAAAGAGAGTATTGCAATCATTAGAAATAAGAATTATTCTAAAAGTGATAGAATGGCTGTGTAGTTAAGAAGCTTACTTCCTGACCATCTAGTCTTGGGGTCAGTCCCACAGCACAGCACCTTGGGCAAGAGTTTTCAACTACAGCCCCAGGTCAACCAAATCCTTGTCAGTGGATTTGGTAGATGGAAACTGAAAGAAGCCCATCGTGTGTGTACATATAAACACACACAAAGGCATGGCTGTGTGGCAAGAAGTTTGCTTTTCAATCCCAAGGTTCCACATTCAGTCTGAGTGTGGCATTTTGGGCAGGTGTCTTCTATAGCCCTAGGCTGACCAAAGTCTTGTGAGTGGATTTGGTAGATGGAAACTGAAAGAAGCCTGTTTTATATATATGTGTGTGTGTTTGTGCCTCTTTATCATGTCATGGTGTGATAGTTGTAAATGAGTGCCATTGTCATACAAGCAGTGTCATTCATTTCCAATATTCTGTGAGAACATATCTGGCCATGGGGAAACGTTACCTTGCTTGGAAACAGATAAAGGTTGGTGACAGGAAGGGCGTCTGGCTGTAGAAAATCTGCCTCAAATAAACTCCCTCTGACCAATGCAAGCACAAAAAAGGTGCCATATAGTGATACTGACTGGACCTAAAACTATGCATTTGGGAAGCAAACTTTTTAACCATAATGTCACACTTGGACTCATAAAATATTTTATTGTAATTTTAAAAATTTTGTATTCAAATCTTGGCTCACTGTTGAAGTTGCATTTCACATATTGTAGCTGGTGTAAGGAAGGACATTGAGCCATATAAACCACACCAAAAAAAGGACAAGCAACACATGGTCCTCCAAACCATCCATGTGATGGGCAGTGACTCCAAATAAGAACTCGATCAGATTGTAATGGTCCATCCAACATTTGTTAATATGGAAAATGGACATAAAATGATGGTGATGGTGAATGTTACTACTTATCTCCATCCCCACTGATTGCTAAGCCCTCCATCTCTGTTCAACTTTATTCTTAATACATTATTTACATTTGACGGATATTTGTCCTCATCTTATTTGTTGTTAACACAATGTTTCGGATGATGTACTCTCCAGCCTTCATCAGGTGTCCTGGGGGAATTTTGCACCTGGGTTCTCATTCCTAAGGTATTTTACCGATGGTATTATTATTATTATTATTCAGGTTACTGCCTGGAATTGAACTCAGAATCTTGGGATTAGTAAGCAACTCGCTTAAGCACTACACCATATGTCCATGGGCAATTATTCCTAATGTATGGTGTCTTCTCCTTATATTTCTTTGAAAGCTGTTCACTAAAGAATGGCAATTAGCTGTACTCAAGAAGACATGTCCATCTCGGCAAAAATAGAGTGCTCAGAGCATATTGTTCATGTCTATGTTCTTGCAGCCAATCTGTAATAGTCAAATCTTTCCCCTCAACTCCCCTTCCTCACACTCAATCCCTCCATCGCTTTTCTAACCACAGCATTATTTCCCTGGCTTCTGTAGTTATACGGGAACAGAATTATAACTGATCCCTACTTTTGTGCTACCAGTTATCCCTCTCCTTTGAACCGCTTTCATTGTCAACCATCTCACATTCTCGATATCATTCCTTGTTAAGGGCTGCGAGATGGCAGAATCGTTAGCACGCCGGGCGAGATGCTTAGCAGTATTTCGTCTGCCGTTACGTTCTGAGTTCAAATTCCGCCGAGGTCGACTTTGCCTTTCATCCTTTCAGGGTCAATAAATTAAGTACCAGTTACACACTGGGGTTGATATAATTGACTTAAACCCTTTGTCTGTCCCTGTTTAGCCCCTTGTGGGCAATAAAGAAATAAATATCATTCCTCATTATTTCACTTTTGATTGAATGACCCTTTCAACTGCACACACCCTCACCTCTACCATCAATGTTCCCCACCACACACCTTTGTCATTCACTGTATCCACTTCTATGCAACTGTCAGTGTGTGTCCTTCTCTCTACACTTTACTTCATCTCCCTATTTCTCATCTATGGTTTTATTGTTGCTCTTTTTATAGACTGCCACCTATCACCTCCTCTTCTCTGATCCACTTCTATTTTTCTTACGCCCCCTCCCCCAGCTGAGATTCACCATTGACCTGGCCTCCACCCATTTACCTCATTCACCTCCTTTCATATTCTTGTAAACCTGGCCATCCTTCATTCTCTGCTCCTATTCTCTCTTATGTCCATCTTATACCTTGATAGTGTGTCCTGACATCTCATTTTCGTCATTCTTTTCTGCTGTTCTGCCGAGGTAGCCATCTACCTCTTCTACAGCGAGACCCCTGTTTCGGTCCTCCTATCATATTTTAGTCTCTCAAGTGCATACGCAAAACCATCTTCCTCAGTACTGCAGTCTTGCTCTGTTGATGGGTCTTGCTTTGCAAGTTACTTGGTGACCTAACTAGATCCAGTGTCACAAGAAGAAGCCCCTCCACCACCACTACACTCTGTACAGTCTGACATCAGGGGAGGGTATCCAGTTGTAGAAACCATACCAAGACTCTGAAACTGGGATTCAACACAGTCGTCTGGCTTGTCATTTCCTGTTGAACGATGCAATCCATGCCAGCATGAGACACAGCTGTTAAACGGAGATGGCAGAGAAAGGACTGTTAGTGTCTTCCTAACATGGTGCTCACCAAGTTCTACATGGAGGCAATATTCTGTGCACTCAATATTTGTTCTTTCATTGCGTTTATCTGAAACTCTTGAAGTTCTACAAAGTCAACCTTGTTTTTTTTT
>NC_068982.1:186967484-186974086 GCF_001194135.2 Octopus bimaculoides | reverse complement strand
AAGATTCACTACAGTCACCTGTACCCCCCATCTCTAACAACCTATCACTCTCCTCTCCCACCCCTATCGACTTATCCAGCCACCCTTCCTGATTCTTTGTCCGCTTTCTCTCTTATACTCACCTTCTGGTATCTTGAGGGCCTGACGCCTCATCACCATTGTCATTGTTTACTTTTCAACTACTCCTACCCACCCTTATATGATGTGGGGTAGTCATGTACCTCCCCTATAGCATGACACTTCTGCCTACCTCTCTCTCTCTCTCTCTCTCTCTCTCTCTCTCATACTTTAGCCTCTCAATGCCTGGCCTAAAAAGCATCTCCATTCTCTCTACTACAACTCCAATCAGTTGAGGGGGGTCTTTTTCTTTGACCTGCCAGGTACTTGGTCAGCTCAATAGCAATTGTGTCACAAAAAAAAGCACTCAACACATTCTGTAAAGGTGTCCAGTATGTAGAAACCGTGCCAAAACAGACATTGGGGTTTGGTACAATGTTTTGGCTGATTGGATCCTGTCAAACCATCCAACCCAAATGGTGGTAATGAATTTGCTGAGCATCTGCTGCTGCACAAACTGTAATAGTTTGGAAATGGTTAAATGTCTGTGAGAGCAAAGAGTAAGAATTCAAAGAGTTACTGTTTAACCCCGGGTCAGTCCTGATCAAGTGAGCAGGCTTTTGATTGAAACATTCCATTCATGACTATTCTGTTGTTTTGTTTTACTAGAGTGTTGGTGCCACATGAAAAGCACCCAGTACACTCTGTAAAGTGGTTGGCATTAGAAAGGGCATCCAGTTGTAGAAACCATGCCAAAACAGATGACTGGAGCCTGGTGCAACCCTCTGGTTCATCAGCTCCTGTCAAACTGTCCAGCCCTTGCCAGCATGGAAAACGGATGTTAAACGATGATGATGAGGGCCACATTAATTAATGTGGAGGAGAGGGAATCTGATATGAATGCTTGCAACAGAATGGACTCTACTAAAGGCAACTGAGATGCCAAGGTGGTTGTGTCAAACTGGACGACAGGTTGTGACTATTGCCCAAGTAGGCCACAGCTGGATTTGAACTCATAATGCAAAGAGATGGAACAGATGCTGTAAGGTATCTTCCTCAACCCTCTGTTATTTCCTCTAATTTACTACTCTGAGAGGGTGGAAAGCTAAGCTGACCTCAGCTAGAACTGAACTCAAAGCACCGAGTCAAAGAATACTGCAAAGCACTCTGTTCAATGTTCTAACGATTCTTTCAGATTGCTGCCTTGCAAATATGGTAATGAGGATCTTGGTTGATATATGTAGGAGAGGGGACCTTATGTCATCATTGTCATCATTTAATGTCCACTTCTCCATGTGTGCATGGGTCAGATGGAATTTCTACAACCAGACGTTCTTCCTGTTGTCGACTCTTACCCGTTTTCATGCAAGATTATGTTTTCCCATAACTAGACTTTTTTCATGATAGACTGGAGACAAACGATCTCACTTGAACGACGATGCTTATCTACAACCATCAAGTGATGTCAAAACAAGGCTGCAAACATGTGTGCACACACACATGCCCACACATATAATCTTGTGCTTCTTTTGGTTTCTAACTATCAAATTCACTTACTAGGCTTTTTTTTAAGCCAGGTACTTATTCTCTTGATCTCTTTTGTCAAACTGCTAAGTTACAGGGATGTAAACATATCAACATGGGTTATCAAGTGGTGGTGGGGACAAACACACACACACTTATATATACACACAACAGGCTTCTTTCAGTTTCCGTCTGCCAAATCTGCTCACAAGGCTTTTGTTGGCCCAAGGCTATAGTAAAAATCATTTGACCAAGGTGCCATACAAATGGGACTGAATCCAGAACCATGTGTTCGGGAAGCAAACTTCTTAGCACACAGCCACCCCTTATGACCCCTTCTGAAAACGTTTTACCTGTTTTTTCTCTATCATTTCAGGTTAAACCACCATCTTTCAAACCTCAAGATGATCTGTCACAATCTTTAAATCGCTCACAATGTAAGTTTTATGCCTTGCTTTCTCTTAAAATGTTAAAGGAAAAACAATTTCTTTTGTTTTTTTTTCACAAATATTTATTTTTGGTAAATATCCCAACTATTTCAGTAGTTTCATCATTTTATGAATTGCACCATTAGAGCAGTTTTGGGATTTTGTTCATGGCACTGGCCCCCTTCTTGTATAACACTTCAGCATTTAAACTACCCATACCCAACCCAAGTATTCTACCTCACTCCATGTTTTGTTCATGGTGAGCCACTGAGTAGCACAGCCAGTCATTGAAAGACAATGATAATATCATGAGAGGGACCTCTCTCTCTCATGTCACTTTGCAGTGTCTACCTTTCTAGTCTTTGTTTCTGAAATGCATGCATCCCACACAGTCTAGTTGGGGGACACTGTGAACTGACTTGGTGTATTTGCACCTATTTGTCTTCAGTGAGAAATTTTCTCCATGACAAAATACACTGAATGGCTTCCTCATGGATTCGAATAAGCCTCAAGCATATTTGAACTGGTAACAAGTTTATTTATATACACATCACTATTTAGAGGATTTCATTGTGATCGCTTGAGAGAATAACCCATTCATGCCGATCGTCCGTTTAAACTGATATTCAATTTATGAATGAAACATGTTCTTAACGCGTATGCAATCTGAATCAAATGGATTTCAATGAAATTTTTTTTCCAGTTGTTATTTAGGTCAAAATAATAGTTTCTGTGAATTTTCAGGCAATTTCATTCACTAGAAAAATTTCAGCATGAATGGGTTTAAGTTGATGATGACTGTTTGGAAGTTTAGTCACGGTGCCCAAACCATTAACAGTGTTGTTATGTTGTCATGTCTTTTCATGCTGACACAGTATCTCACCAATCATCTCCAATTTTGTCTACAAAATTTTTGTTGCATGTTTGTTGCAGCTTATACTGTGAGCCAACGTATTGGAGAAGAGTTTTGCTGCTACTCAGAGTTTTATTAATCTGGAAATATTCTTTATATTTAGCATCAACATGACAGCATATCTAGTTTGTGAGGTTACAGCAACAAAAAAAAAAATGGTTGTTGTTGTTCACAGCATTCACTTTTCCAGCTTATCTAATGTCTTTTTTTTTTTTTTTTTTTTTAAGTTGAAAGGGTGTGGTTTGAGGGAAATTTGGCTGCTATATTTTCATTCTAAACCAGTGGTTCTCCTTTGATTACTGTTTTACCCCACTGGACCCTTACAACCATTGCATATTTTTAAAAAAATCCTATTTCTATAATATTGTTAGGAACTCTTTTATTCTTTTACGTGTTTCAGTCATTTGACTGCGGCCATGCTGGAGCACCACCGTTACTCAAACAAATCGACCCCAGAACTTATTCTTAAGTTACGGGGACGTAAACAAACCGACATCAGTTGTCAAGCGATGGCGGAGTGACAAACACAAACAGACACAAGCACACATATACATACACACACACACACACAACACAGGCTTCTTTCAGTTTCCGTCTACCAAATCCACTCACAAGGTTTTGGTCGGCCCGAGGCTATAGTAGAAGACACTTGCCCACGGTCACGCAGTGGGACTGAAACCAGAACCATGTGGCTGGTAGGCAAAAATATTGCCAAACTATTTTGTGCATTGTAGAAGTATAACCAATTTATTGCACATAATTTTTAACAACTAAATCTTATATGAAAATAAAGTGTTTTGTTGAAGAACACAATGCATTGTCCAGTTCTGGAATCGAAACCACAATCTTACAATCATGAGTCCAACACCCTAACCACTAAGCCAAAGCCATGTGGCTCCACTTCATTTCTCACTGCTCCAGCCCACCCAGCTGCTAAAAATGAGTAATCTTACGATGCATTGGTGTCCCATCCAGGGAAGAATATATATGCCAGGGAAACCAGCTGTATGCTTCTTATGGGGTGATGTGGACTAACCCCATCATTCCATAAGTGATAGGGACCCCGGTTCAGAATCACTGTATTATTGAATTAGTTTTGCCCCAATTGCATAAACTGGACTTGTTTTAGTTTTTACCTTTATAAAGAAAAAACTTTATAGACTTCATGATTTTTACTTTGTGTCACTCTCGTTTTAGCTAAATCTCCGAGTGGTGGAACCAATACAAAGTCAAATAGAAGAAATAGCCAAAGGGAAGTGACATCTTCCCCTGAGCCTCGAAACAAGGCAGCTTCTCCCAGAAGAACACCACTGAGTGAATTAAGTTCTGCAGGAACAAGTCAAAAAGTGGTTTCAGCTGGTAAAGCGAAAGATTCTTCACCTTTGAATGGGATTCCAATTCACAAATGGAGAAGTCGTTCAACGACTCCAAAATCAGCTAAACTTGACCGAACCAGTTCCGCAGAGAAACAAAAGAGAAAACACCAATCTCTAGAAAGATTTGAATCTCCTCGGCTGTCTAAGAAAGATAATGTTCTAGATTACCCTTCTCCAAAGAAAATGGAAGCTTCTAATGATCCTGTTAAAACACCTAAAGCAAAATCTGTCTCAGCTTCTCCTGCAACAACACCAGCTTCGACAAGGAAGAGCCGTTCTTCAACACCAGTTTCTAAAAGTTCAAGGCAAAGCAGTGTGAGTTCTGTCTCTCCTAAGAGCCCTGAAGAAGCATCTGGGAAAAGCAAAAGTCGGGCAAACAGTCCCAAAAGTTTGGTTAAAAATGGTGACTTGGAATTAAGTGGCAAAAATAAAAGTGAAGAAATCCATTCTGTTAAAGACTTAAAAAGGAAATCTGCAACTTCATGTGATACGGATGATGCCAGTGAAGGCACTAAGATGTCCAAAATTCACCGGACACCTTCAAAGTCTCCAGTTAAAGAAACTGAAAGTAAGGTTTCTAAAAGGAAAAGCCTGAATTTAACGGAATCAAGTTCGCAGGTGACGAGTGAAACACCTGGTTCCGGGGATAAGAGTAAGAGTCCCTCACCAAAATCACCTGTTAATACCACAGCAGCAGGCGGTCAGTCTGCCAGATCAAGTCCATCCAGTACGAAATCTTCGCCTGCAACTAAAAGTCCAAGCGCTAGAAAGTCAGTTGGAAATGTTCTTTCTTTGAAGATGGTATCAGTTGGCAACTCAGGTAATGTGATCTTTCTATACTTCATTATTTCATTATTATTATTATTAAGGTAGTTAAGGTGGTGAGCTGGCAGAATCGTTAGCACGCCGGGCAAAATGCTTAGCGGTATTTTGTCTACCACAACGTTCTGAGTTCATATTCCACCTAGGTCGACTTTGCCTTTTGAGATTGATTATATAAGTACCAGTTATGCACTGGGGGCCGATGTAATCGACTTAATCCCTTCCCCCAAATTTGAGGCCTCGTGCTTCCAGTAGAAAGGATTATTAAGGCAGTGAGCTTGCAGACTCGTTAGCATGCTGGACAGAATGCTCAGTTTTACTTCATTCATCTTTTGATGTTCTGAGTTCAAATTCCACTGAGGTTGATTTTTGCCTTTCATCCTTTTGGGGTCAATAAAATAAGGACCAGTTGAGCAGAGGGATCAATGTGATCACCCAAGCCCCTCCCCCCAAATTTCAGGCCTTATGCTTATAATAGAAAGAATTTTTATTATTACCAATTTTAGGACAATGGATTGGTAGAATCATTAGACTGTGGAACAAAATGTCTTGCAATATTCATTCTGGCTCATGTTCCTAGTTCAAAGTCTGAAATTCTGTTAACCCTTTCGTTACTGTATTTATTTTTTGATGCTCTGTGTTTTTTTCAATTACTTTAAATATAACAAGGAATTTAGTTATCATTAAGCTAGTGTTAGGAACATAAATTGTGACTAAGGTTTGGTGGAAGATTTTAATTCAAAACTTATGGAAACAAGACATTTGTATTACAGAGCCAGTGCTGGTTTCAACCGGGTTGGTAATGAAAGGGCTAAGGTTAACTTAGCTTTTCATCCTTCTGGGGTTGGTCCAATAGCAGTTTGAGGACTGTAGTCGGTGGTATCATCTTACCACCCTCCTATCAACATTGATAGCGTTTTGCTTCTTCATTATCCTCGTCCTCAATTAACATTTGTATTGCATATCAGCATAGGTTAGATAGTTTGAGCTCCTAAGTCTGCTTAGGTATGGTTTCTACAGCTGGATGCCCTTCCTAATGCCAATCTACTCCACAAAGTGTACTGGGTGATTTTTCTTGTCACTGTCTCTATTGATGTTGCCAAGTAGCTCTCAAGAGAAATGTCTTGTTCCATGTTTAGAGAAGCTAAAGTACAATCAAAGGATTGCTGTTGAGATACATGTCTAATATGTTCCTATGTTAAAAACCATTATTATTGCCAATCATTTTGGACTTTCATATTTTGATGTTTCTGTGAATCAGAATTATTTGACCAATTTTCATATTAATGGTGGAAGATAATGCCTTTGTTTCAATTGATTTTGAAAATAAAGAAGAATTTATTAAAATAACTTTTAGGCGCAGGAGTGGCTCTGTGGTAAGTAGCTTGCTTACCAACCACATGGTTCTGAGTTCAGTCCCACTGGGGCAAGTGGATTTGGTAGATGGAAACTGAAAGAAGCCTGTCGTATATATATATATAT
>NC_068982.1:186964754-186966420 GCF_001194135.2 Octopus bimaculoides | reverse complement strand
CCTCAGTCAAATCGTCCAACCCATGCTAGCATGGAAAGCGGACGTTAAACGATGATGATGATATATATATATGTTTGTGTGTCTGTCTGTCCCCCCCCCCCTTCCAGCATCGCTTGACAACCAATGCTGGTGTGTTTACATCCCAATAATTTAGCAGTTTGGCAGAAGAGACCAATAGAATAAGTACTAGGCTTCAAAAGAATAAGTCCTGGGGTCAATTTGCTTGACTAAAGGTGGTGCTCCAGCATGGCTGCAGTCAAATGATTGAAACAAGTAAAAGAATAAAGAGTATTGTTAAGTGGGTGCTTGAAGCATAAATGAGCATGACATTTTGATGGTTGGCCTTACTTAAAGATAACTTTAAAATAGGGTCACTCTTCAGTGCTACTGGTAACATGTAACCCAGTACAACCTGTCGTATGGTCAGATCATAAGTAGCTTGTCACAGTGAAGGTCTTGTGTGCTCCATTGACCCAGAGAGCCATGCTGGAGGGAGAGAAATCTTCAGGCAGGTGTTACCAGGCCAGACAGGTCAAAGGGTAGGAGACAGACAAAACTTTAAATCGAATCGTCGGCAGCAGGTCGTGGATTTAGTTATCGGCAGGGGACCTAACAGATTAGATTCCTGGCTTTGAACTAGCAGGATGTCATGCAGAAAATCTTGAATACAAGACAATGGATGAGACCCTAATATTCCTAGTTAGACGGAAACTGCGGGACCACATGGAGCAGTGCCCTGTGACTCCTATAGTATGCGCAACCGAAACCCCCATGAAAAGGGTGTCCTATGGGATGACTTCGATGAGATAAAATAGGGAAGATGTATCATAGAACCAACGACAGCTTTCAGATGGTTTGGTATTAAGGGTTAATGCAGTCAGCTTCTGCACATTTAAGTTTTTTTTCCAGTAAAAGTGCCTTAATGTTTTATAAAACATTTTAGTGGTTTCATAAAGAAGACAACTAATGCATAATAATTATATTTTATAGATGCTGGCATGTATTGATTCAGCAAAAGTGACTGATGGAATAAGTATTAGGCTTTTAAAAAGGAAAAAATTACATATTTGGGTCAACTTGTTCAACTAAAACAGTCTTCAAGCTGGTGCCCCAGCTTGGCCACAGTCGGATGATTAAAACATAAAAGTGTATCTTTTATGATAAAGATGATGATGATGATAATACCTAAATGTTTATTTGTTATTTCGCCCCCTCCACCTGCTGATTCATCACACTATTTGCTTTCATATGAAGTCCCTACTCTCTATTCATGCATCCATGACAATACTCTACCATTCCATTTATATTCTGATACCCTTAACTAAAGGGTATGCCCTGGTACTTTGCCACCATCTACCTCACACCCTTGGCCTTACGGTATTTGTTGTTTTTGTATTGATTTTTTTTTTATGGGTAATAATTTTGTACCCTGTGGTTTTAGGATTTAGTTTACAGATTAAAGAAGTGTGGAAATTCAAAACACATTTTTATAAAAATTTGATTTTAAATTTAGAAAGTTTGTTTTTATTTCAGATACTTCTAAAACTAATCCAAACAGGAAGAGAAAATCTCCACCGTCATATAATACACCAAGTGCAAAAAGGAAAAGAGTTTCTTTTGGACCTCAGCTGAGTCCAGAGCAATTTGATCGGGGTTTACCACCATC
>NC_068982.1:186956132-186962458 GCF_001194135.2 Octopus bimaculoides | reverse complement strand
TGTCTGTCTTTTATCTTTTATTTGTTTCTGTCATTAGACTGCGGCCATGCTGGAGCACTGCATTCAAGAAGTTTTAGTCAAATGAATTTTGAGCCTGGTACTTATTTTATTGGCCGGTTTTGCCAAACTGCTAAGTTACGGGGAAGGAAGTGCACAAACACTGGTTGTGAAGCAGTGGTGGGAGGACAAACACAGACACAAAGATATATATATATATATATACTCTTTTACTTGTTTCAGTCATTTGACTGTGGCCATGCTGGAGCACCGCCTTCAGTCGAGAAAATCGACCCCAGAACTTATTCTTTGTAAGCCTAGTACTTATTCTATTGGTTTCTTTTTCCGAACCGCTAAGTTGCGGGGACATAAAAACACCAGCATCGGTTGTCAAGTGATGTTGTGGGGACAAACAGACACACACACACACACATATATACACGACAGGCTTCTTGCAGTTCCCGTCTACCAAATCCACTCACAAGGCTTTGGTCGACCCAAAGCTATAATAGAAGACACTTGCCCAAGGTGCCACGCAGTGGGACTGAACTCGGGACCATGTGATTGGTAAGCAAGCTACTTACCACACAACCACTCCCGCGCCTATGTATATACATCTATATATATTATCATCATCATCATCATTTATCGTCCACTTTCCATGCTGGCATGGGTTAGATGGCTTGACTGGAACTGGCAAGTTGGAGAGCTACACCAAGTTCCAGTCTGAATTTGACTTGGTTTCTATAGCTGGATGCTCTTCCTAATGCCAACCACTCTGAGAGTGTAGTGAGTGCCTTCTTCATGTCCCCGACACAGGTGCTGTTACGTATCACTTGCACCGGCCACAGCTACAATTTCACTTGGCTCGACAAGTCTTCTCAAGCACAGCAAATCACCAAAGGACACCGCTTCCGTGAGACCCCACATCCAAAGATCATGCTTCAGCACCACGTCCCACGACTTCCTGGGTCTACCTCTTCCTCGGGTTCCCTCCACAGTTAGAAATTGGCACTTCTTCAAGCAGCTGTCCTCATCCATACACATCACATGACCGTACCAGCACAAATACCTCTCTTGCACACTATATTTGATGCCTCTTATGTCCAATTTTTCTCTGCACACTGGCATTGCACATCGAGTGGAGTAAACTACATTCATTTCTTTCAAACCTTCATGACTCATGTTTCACTGCTGTGTAGCATGGCTGTTCGTATTGCTAGAAAACGGGAAGGATGGCTGTTTATAAATGCCAAAACTCCCTGGTGAAGAATGCACCCCTCAACATAGGTTAGTCATTAGTGACTTCAGAATCAGGGCTAAAAAGCTGCCAAGAAGACAACCAGTATGGAAAAGAACGGTCTGGAAGCTTAAGGCCACTCTGAATGGTCAGAGATGTTATTCAGAGCATTTCATGAAAAAGAGGAGGACAACAGGAGATTCCTATGGGACAATCTTCTGAGGGACACTGCCCAAATTTGTGGCTGTTGCAAATTCCCTTCTCCACCTAAGGTGACATGATGTTAGAATATGCAAACGAACCATTGACAGGGACATCAGAGAAAAGAAACAGTCTTTGAAGGACTGGAACTGTATCAGACAGCCAGAAGGCAGGCTAGGAGAGAAGCAGAATAGTTTACCACTGTTCTGTGACATGAGGACCAGAGGCTTGAAGTGCTTGGGATTGCAAGACAGTGCCAGTGCCCCTGGACTGGTTCTTGTGCGGGTGGCACATGAGATGCACCATTTTGAGCGTGGCCGTTGCCAGTACCGCCTGACTGGCTCCTGTAGGATTTTCGAGCGAGATCGTTGCCAGTGCCCCTGGACTGGCTTGTGCGGGTGGCACATAAAAGACACCATTTCGAGCGTGGCCGTTTTCGTGCGGGTGACACGTAAAAGCACCCACTACACTCTCTGAGTGGTTGGCGTTAGGAAGGGCATCCAGCTGTAGAAACTCTGCCAAATCAGACTGGAGCCTGGTGTTGCCATCCGGTTTCACCAGTCCTCAGTCAAATCGTCCAACCCATGCTAGCATGGAAAGCGGACGTTAAACGATGATGATGATGATAATGGTTCATTTGCATTTAATGATTCTGCAAAGAAAAAGGCTTGGAAATGCCATTATGAAAGGTTGCTAAATGGAGAGAATGCATGGGAGGAGGTGAGACTGTCAAATCTAACCCAACTGAGGGGCCAGCTAGCCAAATCAACAATAGCTTGGTACAAGGGTGAGTCAAAGAGTAATGCCATTTTGTTTAGGACAGGTATAATTACCAACACAGGAGCATGCAGTATTTCTTCTGACTCTCATGTTTGGAGTTCAAATCCTGCCAAGATAATATTGTTTGCTTATTCCAGTTTTAAAATCCAGGTTTTAGTTGTTATAATTACGTGAGGCACACATTAGAGTTGAAAGTTCTGGAAATATTATTTGCAGAGAGTTATTATATATGGAGACAGGAAGTTGAAAAAATAACTTTTGGTATTATTCACCATTACACATGTTTCATTTGCTAATAGGAAATTTCTTACATGTTTATCTGACATGTACGGTTTTGTAATTCCAGTTAGAAATTTATCAGATAATCACATTATCCAGATGTAAATTTTACTAATTCCTATTAGCAAATGAAACATGTGTAATGGTGAATAAATAATACTAAAAAAACCTTTTCCAGCTTCCTGTTTTGGTGTGTGTGTATGCAAATTAAACGTCTAGTATTGTATATGTAAGTAAACCTTTGGTTATTCATCTTTGCTGTCATCAGAGTATTGATCGTTATTATTATTATTGTTTGACTCTAGAAAATCTATCCTGTGACTCCTCGCAGAAAAGTTTTGGCCTCAGCCCCTAGTACTGGTCATATTAATTCCCCGTCAACAATTCTTGTTGGGAAACTGTTAAAGAGTACAAAATCTCCAGCCGCAGTAAGTATATGCCTTTTATATTTTACTCATTTCAGTCATTGGACTGCAGCCATGCTGGGGCACTGCCACGAAGGGTTTGGGTCAAACAAATTATCTCTAGTACTTATTTTGTCTATTACTTATTCTATTTGTCCCTTTTGCCAAACAACCAAGTTGCAGATGTCTAAATCAACCATCAACAGGTGTCGGAAGTGGTGGTACAATGATACACATTGGCCAAGGGCTAAAGTAGAAGCCACTTGCCCAAGGTGCCATGCAGTGGGGCTGAGCCTAAAACCCACATGGTTGGAAAGCATGCTTCAAAACCACACGACTACGCCTATATATATAGATAAATTAACAAGAAATTTTCTAATTAACTATTTTGTATGAATTTTCTTGCATAACCTTTTTAAGTATTCTCTTATAATTACCACCTAAAACTGATATCTCTCTTACTCTTAACCGTTTTGATACCAATTTCATGTTAATTCATATTCCAAACACCAGCTTAACCCTTTCGTTATCTGTATTTATTTTGAGATGCTCTGTGTTTCTTTAAATTACTTTAAATATAACAAAGAATTTAGTAAAATAACTTAGTTATCATTCAGCTAGTGTTAGGAACATAAATTGTGACTAAGGTTTAGTGGAAGATTTTAATTCAAAACTTACGAAAACAAGACATTTGTACTACAGAGCCAGAACTGGTTTCAGCCAGGTTGGTAATGAAAGGGTTAATACAAACAAAAATTTCCTAAATTATTCCACAATTCTTAAAATTAATTGAAACAAAGACATTGAATTTCAACAGAAATATGGTTACAAAAAGGTGAAGATAATATTTTATAGTTTTTTCTGTATATATCTCTAGTAGTCTGGTATTCACCAAACCAATGGCATAATGGAGGTTCTTTTGTTTTCGTTTAGATTAAAGGCATTCTTTTAATTTTAGAATTCACTGTTTAATTTAAATGGAACTAATAATCTACTTCTCTACATATAGCCACTTGTGTGTGTGTGTGTGTGCATAGAAACATGCAACTGTTTCTATGCACTTGGACAATGTTTATCTCATTTAGTGTCTACATTGCATGCTGACCATGAATTTGGTGGTTTGACAGGTCCAAAGACTGCATCTTGCTCCAGTGTCTGCTTTGGCGTGGTTTCTACAGCTGGATTTCCTTCCCAATGCCAATCACTTTACAGTGTGTACTGGGTGTTTGTTTCCATGGCACCAGCACTAGTGAGGTCACCATGGAGTCTTGCAAGACTAAGGTCCCCTTTGACTGGGTGGGTCTATGGTAGAGAAGAAGGTGATTTTATATCATGGGATGAGGGATTAAAGTGAAAGAGAAAGGGCCAGAAGATAACTGGTTTCTAGTTGAGATGGAGCCAGACTGCTATTCACATTATAGGAGAGAGAGAGTGGGGAGAGATCTGCTAAGAACTGGAAAGAGATAAAGAATAACAGTGGTGAGGTGTCAGGATGGACCCTCGAAATATGGGAGTCTTTATCTTGTAGGCTGCATGGTAACCTCACTAGTGCTGGTGCCATGAAAAAAGCGATCAGTATATGCTGTAAAATGGTTGGCATTAGGATGGGCTTGCAGTTGCAGAAACCATTCCAAAGTAGAAACTGGAGCTCGATGCAGTCTTTGAACTCATCAGGACATTTAAATGATGAAGATTATAATGATGTCCAGTTTTCATCTTACTTTGAGAATTCTCTTCACCTAAGTCCAGCTTGTAGTCTGCTAGATAAACTTCTTGTTTTAAAATCAACTAAATTAAAAGCCTTCTATCAAAATTTCATGTTATGTTTCCCAAAGTGATGTAAATTAATATCTTCCATCAACATTGTATGTTCCAAACGTCAGCTTAACCTTTGTACTGCAGAAATCCAATATAGCTGCTCAAAATATCTTTACCCTTAACTTTGGAAAGCAGTTTTAAAAACCAATCCATGTTCTGTTTGAAACAATTTTTCCTTGAGATATGTCAAGTACATTGAGGCAACACGACTGGGAGATATTTTGCATCATTAATGTAATAACCAAGAAATTTAATTTTGCAATTAAAGAGTTTTAATATTAGTAGTTATTTTACTAAATTCTTATTTTCAAAATGTAGCATTACATTTTAAACTTGCTCTATTGAATACACTCATAATCCCCATTGTTGGTGAAAGGATTGATATGTGGTTAAAACGAAAAGAGTGTGGTTTTTCAATAGACATTTTGAAGAAACTTATATCTAGTTGGGTCCAGCAGACCCAAATCATGTAATACGGGAATTCTGCTGCCAGTGACAGACGAATTTCGTCTGCGATAATTTATGTGTTTGCTTTTTATTCACTAAGCACCTATAAGAGAGGATCTCTCAAGGCTAATGGCACAGTTTCCAGTATTCTAACGAGGCACTTATGTTGTCATGTTTACCTTTTGGTATTAATAGTGCTTCCGTTGCTAATAATTATTTATTTATTCATTTGATATCTTTTTACTTTCAGACTAAAAAACTGGCTTCACCTTTGATTGAAAAATTTGATGAGAGTGATTTGTACGATTCCATCCCAGACAGTCCAGCTGCACCTTCACATATGTTTGTCTCACCTTTGAAATCTTCAGTATCTGGGGATTCACGGGCAAACTATAATCCCCTTTTAGAAAAATTGGTTGGCATTAAAGAAACGCTTAAAACTCTCAAACGCCGTAAGTCTGAAGATCTGAGGGGAGTTAGGAAATTATTAAAAACTCCAGCCCGCCGAACATCTGTTAAATTTGTTGGCATGAAGGAGATGCTTAAAACTCCCAGGGGCCGTAAATCTGAAGATCTGAGAGGGGTTAGGAAACTGGTAAAAACTCCAGCCCGCCGAACATCTGCTAAATTGGTTGGCATGAAGGAGATGCTTAAAACTCCCAAAGGCCGTAAATCTGAAGATCTGAGAGGGGTTAGGGAATTATTAAAAACTCCAGCCCGCCGAACATCTGCTAAATTGGTTGGCATTAAGGAAATGCTTAAAACTCCCAAGGGCCGTAAATCTGAAGATTTGAGAGGAGTTAGGAAGTTGGTAAAAACTCCAGCCCGCCGAACATCTGCTATATTAGATGGTGTAAAAGAAATGCTTAAAACTCCCACACAAAAATCCCCCAAGACTTCCCAAAAGGGCAGTCCTGCTAAGATGACTCCCAAGAAAACTAGCCCAGCTGCTAGGATGACTCCTAAGAAAGCCAGCCCTGCTGTTAAGGTAACTCCTAAGTCCAGTCTTACAGCCAAAGTGATCAAAAAGTCCACTCGTCTTGCCAAGGTGACTCCCAAGAAGGCCAGCCCTGCTGCTAAAGTGACTCCCAAGAAGGCCAGCCCTGCTGCTAAAGTGACTCCCAAGAAGGCCAGCCCTGCTGCTAAAGTGACTCCCAAGA
>NC_068982.1:186949954-186955515 GCF_001194135.2 Octopus bimaculoides | reverse complement strand
TTCAGAACCAGTATTAGCAGAGACTCCAAAACAAGCAGAGGCTGAGAAGGAAATCCCTGAAGTTGCCAGTGGTTCAAATCGTGCTGATTCTCCAGTAAAAGCATTAAGACAAACTAGAGCCAACAAGAAGTTTACATCCATTACCAAAGGAAAAACTTCTTCAAAAGAGAAAGAAAAACCAACGCCTTTGAAAGTAATTCAAGAAAAAACAATCAACCTGGATAACAGTGAAGAATGTAGTCCTGTTGCTGTGAGATCACGAAAGACAAGATCGACTAAAACTACATCAGATAAAGTTTCAATAGAAGACAGTGATTTACCAAAAGTTACAAGGACGACTACAGTTGATACTACAAAGAAAAGAGCTAGCAAAAGAGGTGCTTCCAAATCAAATGTTGCAGAGGACAATCTAGAAACCCCTAGCAAGAAAAGACTTGTGGTGAGTAACTGTTTATTTTAGCACTATTGAAGTCATCATCATTTAACGTCTGTTTCCCATGCTGGCATGGGTTGGACAGTTGGCCAAGAGCTGCACTAGCTTCCATTGTCTGTTTCGGAATGGTTTCTACAGCTGGATGCCCTTCCTAAGGTCATCCACTTTACAGAGTGTACTGGGTGCTTTTCATGTGGCACCAGCATGTGAAGTGTTAAGCAAAAATATTTCCAGTTCTTTGCATCTATTGCTAAATCCTCATTATCATCATTTAATGTCTGTTGTCCATGCTGGTGTCGGTTGGACAGTTTGACTGGGCTGGCACACTGGAAGGCTGCACCAGGCTCCAGTCTGATTTGGCATGTAAACTTGCCCAATTAAATACACATATAATCCTTATTGTTGGTGCAGGGATGGGTGTGTGGTTGAAAAGCTTGCTTCCCAATCATGTGGTTTTGGGTTCAGCTCCACTGCATGGCACATTGGGCAAGCATCTTCTATTATCACCCCAGGTCACCTAATGCCCTGTGAGTGGATTTGTTGGGATGGAAATTGAAAGAAGCCTGTTGTATGTATACAACCTTGTCTTGACATCATGTGAGGGTTGTATGCAAGCATCCTCATCATACAAGTGATGCTGTTCGTTTCCAGTCTTTCATGGAAACGCGTCTGGCCAAGCAAGGAGAAGTGTTACCTTGCTTGAAAACAGGTGAGTGTTGGGTGACAGGAGAAGCATCACGCCAAATAAAAATCTACCTCAGCAAATTCCAACTTCAGCAATGCCAACTTGCACTGCCATAGGAAAAAAATATTTTCAAGAATTTTATTTCATTAGCTTATGACTTCCATTACTTTTGTCAATGTTGTAGACTGAAAATATATTTATTACAATTATTTTGTTTAGGCTTCACCATCACCAAAACCAGTTAAGAAAGCATTGGAGAAGATATCTGAAAATGTTGACACCATTTCGGAAGAGTCACCAAAACTGTAATTATTTCTTGTTTTTCTATTTTCCTGCATAGAATGCTCACCTTTCAACTTTAAACTTAGGTGAGGGTGTTATAGATGCACATTTTGTTACATATCTGTTAGCTTGGAGAATTCCCAGAAACTAACTTTCGGTTATGTTATCTCTTTAATCCTTTCATGCCAATCCACACAAGACTTCCCCTGGTTCTGTAATACAAACTTTCTGTTTTAAAGTAAACTAAACTGACTTTGACCGACCAGACTGTTAGGCATTGCTTCGACACTACTGGTCACAGCACACTGTCCATTCCTCTCTGCATTTTGCCCTCGTAGCTCCAAATGCTTATTTTATTTCGTCAACCCACAGTTTTGGAGGCCTTCCATCTGCCCAGAGACCACTCGACAACTGCATGATTCTGCCAATTGTCAGTTTACCAAGTGGTGTTTGGCCCATTTGAACCTCTGCCTTCTGTATTCGGTGATCTCTCGCATGCCAGATTTCTCTCTGATCGTTTCACTTCAGATGTGTTCTTTCAGCAACCCTCCCAGCATCAATCTTTTCATAGCTCTTTGAGCAGTTACCAACCTCTGGTCCTCTCTTTGTTGTGGCCCAGGTTTTGCTTCTGTGCAAAATTGCGGGTAAAACTGTGCCGTTAAAGAGGTTGGCGCAAGTGGTCCTATCCAGCTCTCTTTTCAGCATATCTTTGATGGAGTTGAATGCTTTCCATTCAGTTCTTTTTCTCTCTGAGATCTTCTCTATGTCTCGGCACGTATTCACCGTTCGTCCAAACCATCATAGTCTCCTCTCTTGCATGCCACATCAACTTTTCTATCCGCACATTTCCACTTCCTCTTGTCTGCACAGCTATTCCACGTCCATTGGCGCATACTGGCCTCGTCCCTCTCAACCTTTGCTTCTCCTCTGCATTCAGTTCTTTTTCTCTCTGAGATCTCTATGTCTCGGCACGTATTCACCGTTCGTCCAAACCATCATAGTCTCCTCTCTTGCATGCCACATCAACTTTTCTATCCGCACATTTCCACTTCCTCTTGTCTGCACAGCTATTCCACGTCCATTGGCACATACTGGCCTCGTCCCTCTCAACCTTTGCTTCTCCTCTGCATTCAGTTCTTTCGTCTCACTACCTTTGAACAGTATTTATGATCGACTGCCACCCCTGCTCCGTCTATCTCCTTTCTCTCCTCCTTTACCTCTCACCTCTCCCTTTACTCCCTCCACCTTGTTTTGTAACTTTTCTACTTTCTCTCTCACTCTGTGTGTGCGTGTGTGTAAGCTCTCTTTACTCATTGCCTACCACTAGACCTCCCTCTGCAACTCTTTGTATCTCTCTTTTGCTCTCTCTCTCGCTCCCCTCTCTATACAATGTTATCTGTAATTGGTGGAATTGACCAACAGACATTTACACCAGCTACTTTTATATAGAGATTAACCCTTTGAACCCTAACCACCCACAGGAATTAAATGCACCACCCTAAGCTCCCAGTGAAAAATTTTTGATTTTAGAATATATGCTGAAAGACATGCTTGTTTCATAACACAAGGGTACAAAATGGTGAAAAATGAAGACACATGGAGTGCTGGTAGACCAACATTTGGGGTTCTAAGGGTTAATTGAATCACACAAGGTTTTTCTGAAAAGGTCACTAAATTGCAAGATTTTACATGGAACAAAATCTTTTCCTTAGCTTATTTCTCTCAAATTGCCCTGCTTATATGTTTTTTCCAATTAATTTTGATGGTAGGTTTTAATTTAAATTACTTTAACCCTTTAGCATTTAAACTAGACATCCAGCCCAAATATTTCACATTTTGTGTTTAAACCAGCCAGATTGGACTTCTCACACCTACCCTCTGATGTCATTCTAAAAATAAACAACCACATCGTTGAAATCTCAAGGTTACAAGATAATGCATGATTAATTAAAAACAATGTGAATAAAGAAGCATTACATTTGACAGAATGATAATATTAAAGGGTTGGAACATGTAGTTTATATCATAAAACTAGGGGCAGTGTCTGGTGAGTTGCTATTAAAAGGCTTAAATTGTTCATGGAGGAAATTGTATGAAGTGTTGATTATAAACATGTAAGCAAAATTTTAAAGTTGGATTAATTTTCTTTTCCAGAAGAACTACAAGAAAAAGAGCTGCTACTGATAATCCTACTGTTTCTCCTAAAGTTACCAGAACTCAGAAAACCAGACAGACTAAGTAGGGTTTTTTTCTTAAAATTTGTTTTTAATTTTCTTTCTCTTCTGGAATTATCAGTGTTTAATTCAATCTTAGTTCTCAGCCCCACTCATGTTTGTCATAGTCCTTCGAGCCACAACAAAGAAATTTAAGATTGGCAGCCCTTAGGAGCTCCCCTATGCCAATGACCTTGTTCATATAGGTGGACTAGAGACAGGGAAGAAATTTTAAGAATGCTGGATCACCTCCTCTAATGCCCCCCCCCCTCTGTTGTGGCAAGACACCTGCTTTTGTCTCTTTGTCACACTCTAACTTTTCATCCTCTGACACAAGTTCCCCTCCTCAAATGCCTCCTTCCCCTCTCATAATTCCTTGTCTTGTGAATTACTTGGTTACCCTGCCAATGCTGGTGCCACGTTAAAAGCATCCTGTCCACACTAACGTGGTTGGCACCTGGAAGGGCATCCAGCTGTAAAAAGCACTGAGTCCATTTTGCGGAGTGGTTGGTGTTAGGAAGGGCATCCAGCCGTAAAACCCCTGCCAAAACAGACACAGTAGCCTTGGGTAGATTTTCTACCAGGCCAGCTCCTGTCAACCGTCCTACCCATGCATGCATGCATGGAAGATGGACATTAAGCAATGAAGCTAGGACTGAAGTCTAAGAACCTTAGAATTAATGACTTGCAGGGATGCGGTATTTTGTTATGCAACCATCATATTAAATGTCTTTATAAAGCAATACTGTGTTCTTTTTTGTTAGCAGTGCTATTAAATCACTCCAAGACATCAGATGTAAACAAACAATGAGATTAACCCTTTTGATACAAACCTGGCCGGAGCCAGCTGAAAAAGTTTTTGGTTCATAAGACCAACCTGGCCATAGCCAGCCGAGAGGGCCCATTGTTATTTAAATCTGAATTTAAGCACAAATTTCGTTAGTACATTTGTGAGAATACATGATTTCACTTTGTAAATAGTTGAGTTATAGTATCTGACATTGCTTGATGTGATATCTGAACTCAGTGAATTTTGGGAGATTTTTTTCCACATTTCTTTTTGGCGTCGATTTTTTTTTCAACTTTGAAAATGGATAGGAGTTTCATGCTATCAAGCGGTGATTCCGAATTTAAAGGTTTTTCAACGGAAAATATGGAGATATTGAAAAAGAATGAATGAGATACAAAAGCACGTGGTGTATGAGAATGAATAGGATATTTCTGTCTGAAACCGAAAGCAGTGATTCTGAAGAAACTGAAAGCGGCGATAGCGACAGCAAAGACGATTTTACATCGGAATGAAGTAAAATCTTTTAAAATGATTTTATTAACAATTTTTCTGAGGAGATGGGGTCTATCCATAGTCTTTCTTAGGAAGCAAAACCGTTAGACTTTTATTTTTTTCAGTATGCTTGTTTGAAGCAATCACTGTGGAAACAAACTTACGTAGAATGTATAAGGGTAACTGTTGAAATGATTTTATTTTTCATTCCTTTTGAAATTACCCTTATTCGTGGTTTGGACTTTAACTGCCATTTCCAGCATGTAAGGTGTCCTGTTAAAGGTCACCTCTTCTGTGTATAAAAACGTAAGCTAATTTATATGAAAAATATGTTGTCTATTGACTTTAATTACATATGCTGGCCACCGGTAGCATATTCCTCTAAATTTTCTACCCTTCTTATTTTTATATATATATGTGTGTACGTGAGAAAATGTATCTAGGCATGGCTTCTAAAACGTTTTTTTTTTTCTTCCTGAAATAAGATTTCATAATAATTATTATTATTATCTTTTTTACTTACAGAGTTGTTCAGAAGACGACATCTAAGAACACAAAAGAAACTGGTATGTAACTGTAATTTCTTTGACTAGACACTGATCTATATGGTTGTTGTCTCACAGCATGTTGAGGAAAGAGTGTGTGTATGTGTATGAACCATGTGGG
>NC_068982.1:186947321-186949675 GCF_001194135.2 Octopus bimaculoides | reverse complement strand
GCTCATATACAATCATCACATAATATCAAACAAGGGTATGTGTACACACACACACACATATACAACAAACTTCTTTCAGTTTCCTTCCACCAAATCCATTTGCTTGTTTTTGATGGGCTCAGGGCTATAACAGAAGACACTTGACCAGAGCACTATGCAGTGGGACTGAACCTGAGACCACAAGGTTGGTAAGCAAGCTTCTTAACCACACAACTGCACCTTTCTTTTAAATTTCTATTGATGACTTATCAGCTGCGAATGGTTACAGTTCTAAATGTTATCGGCAGGAATAAAAAAAAAACAAAAAAACTTTCGGTTCTGTAAATGCCCCACATTAAAAGCACTGGTGCCCCATAAAAGAGCACCCAGTACACTCTATAAAGTGGTTAGCATTAGGAAGGGTATCTAGTTGTAGAAACTGCACCAAAACAAACAATTATAGCTTGGCAAGCTTGCCAGCTCCTATCAAACCATCTGACCCATGCCAGCATGGAAAACGGATGTTAAATGATGATGATGATTGATTGATTTGAATATTATTCTGTTTACTGTTTGTTTATTTTACTCCCTTTTTTAAACCAGCTCCTGCCGAGGTACAAGAAAAAGCAGCTGAGAATCAAAATGATTTAGAAGAACTTGAAACCAAGGCAAAGGAAAATAAGAAACCAACCAGGCAGAGTCGACAAGTCAGTAAGAAAACTAAAGAAGAAGTAAACAAGAGTCAAGTGTTGACACGAGTTCGTGGGACAGCCGAAAAGGAATCTGTCTCTCCTGTTAAAACTCGGACCACACGAAGAGCAACTGTTAAGAGTCCTGTGAAAAAAGGAGCCGAGTCTAAAAAAGTAAAGACTCCAGTGAAGAAAGTAAAGACTCCAGTGAAGAAAGTAAAGACTCCAGTGAAAAAAGCAAAGACTCCAGTCAAGAAAGTAAAGACTCCAGTCAAGAAAGTAAAGACTCCAGTGAAGAGAGTAAAGACTTCGGTCAAGAAAGTAAAGACTCCGGTCAAGAAAGTAAAGACTCCGGTCAAGAAAGTAAAGACTCCAGTAAAGAGAGTAACGAGATCTCGACGTTAGCGGGTGTATGTAAATAAGTTGTTTTTATGTAAAGAAAAGGGCATTTCTGAATATATTATTCCATTTATCATTCCATGATTGTGTACATAGCATCAGATGAAATTACATAAATGATTAATTACATTTAATAGGATGGGGAAATTTTATATTCCATAGGATCAAGTTTATCATCATCATGTATAATAATTGAAAGATATAATTTGCGGCCATCATCACAATGCTTATTAAGTTAGTAATTAGATTCTAATTGTAGCATTCAGATTTGTTTCTTCAGAAAATGACTGAAGATATTTCATTTTTTTTTTTTTTTTAAATATATCTATGAAATTTAATTTTCAAATCTCATATTTATTTTCATCATTTTTATTGCCTTGTTCAAGCCTCAAACCAGGAGTGCAAATTTGAAAACATATTTAATGACTTCCACTGATCTTCGCTCCATGTCTTCATGTGAAGCAACATGTATTTGAGATTTTTTTCTTGTTGAATGATGTAATGTGTATATGTTTGCAAAATGCATGAATGTTGAGTGTAAATGTGTCATGAAAGGATATACACTCTTTATTGGGTGAGTGTGTATGTATGTGTGGATATCAAGTATAAATAAGTTTTCTTGTGACGTGCATGTATAAGTGTCTATTTGTGCTATTTGAAAGAATATACACTTGTGTTTATGTATGTGTAACATGAATATATACCTCTTCTTGTGTGAATGTGTATATGTACATGAAGTGTAAATGTGTTATATGAAAGAATATACACCTTGTGTGAGTATATATGTATGTATATCAATTATACACGTGTCATACGATTCTTTTACAATGTCTTTTTCATGGCAAACAAACAGAAATCTATTTTTATTTCTTACATTTCCAATAACCACATGTTATATTTACATGTCACACTATCACATTCAGCTCCTGGAATGAGTAACTTTTAACCACAGTTGTCTTTAAAAACGGTTCAGGTTTGACGCACTAAAAAAAAAAACAATGCGTCTTTAAAAAAAAAAAAAAAAAAAAGCTTTTTTTTTTTTCTCCATTTCTGTCCAATGTTTTTCTTGTTTGGTTCTCTTTACATTTTCCTCATTGGCTCATCACTCATCTAGAAATGGCATTCTTTTATAATTTCATCCACCGAGGCACAATGATTGAGTCTACTGCTACAATAAAACAAAAGAAAATATATAATAAAAAAAAACTCTGATTCTTGTTTTTCGTTCGTTAGTTAATTTGTCAGTCCTGTTGTTTAATCAATAACAAAACTGATCTTATATCAGTT
>NC_068982.1:186942471-186946807 GCF_001194135.2 Octopus bimaculoides | reverse complement strand
TAATTCATAGTAGAAATACTGATTTTCTTGAGCATTTTATGTTACATAAATTAGACATTTCTATTCATTGTAACCATCTACTTTTTTTTTTATAAAATTCTTTTTGTTCTTCTGTGCGTACCTTGCAAATTAAAATATCTTAAGTTTCTCCACTCCCAACATGAAAGTAAAATAAAACAAATACATGTCGCACATCAAATTAATTATTTTTTTTTTTAATCTGTTGAAAATAATTTCAATTTTGTATCATTCGAAACTTTTTAATCATAAAACAGTTGTCTTGGTCTTATTGTTTTATCTGTGACTTCTTTTTGCTTGTTTCAGTCAAGGGACTGTGGCCATGCTGGGGCACTATTTTGAAGGGTTTAAGTCTAGGACTTATTCTATTGGTTTCTTTTTGCTAAGCTGCAACAACACAAGCCAACGTTGGTTGTCACATGAGGGTGGAGGATAAAAACATACATGACGAACTTCCATGCAGTTTCTGTCTGCAAAATTCATTCGCAAGGCATGGGTCAGCATAGGGGCTAAAGTAGGAGTCACATGACCAAAGTGCCATGCAGTGGGACTGAACAACCATGTGATTGCAACACAAGCTCCTTAACCACTCAGCCATGCCTGCACCTATTCACGCATCAACTTTGTGTTATGGTCATGTATTAATACCACTTTTATGCTGGCATGGGTTTGATGAGTTGTTTCATCTTGGATCAGGTTTTATTTAGTTTGTTGCCCTCCTAGCCAAGTCAGAGGACCATATCTCATTCATACATTTTTCTGCATAGTTTCCATCGCTGGATATCCTTCTTAACACCAACCACTTTACAGAGTGTACTTAGCATTTAATGTCATTGGGTGGTTTGACAGAAACTGATGGTCCCAAGGACTGTACTATGCTTTGGTGTCTCTTTGGCACGGTTTCTAAGGCTGGATGCCCATCCTAATGCCAACCACTTCACAGCATGGACCGTATGCTTTTCTCAGGCCACCAGCCCTAATGAAATTGTCATGAATTCCACAAGATTACAAACCTTGAATAGGGAAAGCTAAAATATGAGGGTAAAGAGCCAGAACATTACATCATGGCAGCAACACTAGAGAGGTGGTCATGTCCAGGACAAGACTGGAGTCTGCTCTAGTCTCTACCTTCTTCCCTCTCATTTCACTTGAATGTCCAGTTATTCTCATTGAACTAAACAGAAAAAAATTAACTTGAATCTTAATATTCAATGAAAATTTTGTGTCACAAAGTCTAAAATATAGTTTAAATGCTATTAATTCCCTAACAATTTCTGTTGGAATACACTGTCTTTCTTTCAATTTTTGAAATAATGAATAATTTAATAAAATAACTCTGACATTGTTAATCTGCTGTTTGAAGTTTGTATCAAAAGAGTTATTGCTTTTGTTACAATATTTCTGTTAAAACTCACTACTTTTCTTTCAATTCGTCTTTAAAATTATGAAGGTGTTAGTAAAACAACTTTGTCATTATTAAACCCTTTTCTTACCAAATTTCTGTTAAAATACATTGCCTTTGTTTCAATTTATTTTTAAAATAATGGACAATTTATTAAACTTTGTCATTATTAATTTGAAGCAAACATTAACAAAAAATGTCAGTGGAATATTGTAATTTAAATTACTTTGAAAGCAAAAAGAGGTTCAGTGGGGTTGCTATGAAATGGATGAAGACTTGATTCTCACTTTGTCTTTGAATTCTTTTTACTTGGTCATTAACCTTTCAGCAAATGTTTTCAATTTATCATACTTTACTTTTTTTCAGATTTAAAAGATGCTATTATTTTAGAATAACATTGTAGGGTAGGTGTGAGAGACCTAATCTGGTCATTTTCAATACAACATGGGTAAAATATTTGCACGTGAATTGGTTGGTTTGAATACTGTAAAATTTTTTTTAAATGTTTAAATCCACCTGACACTGTCATAGCTGTGGTTAAGAAATTCACCTATAAACCCTGGGATTCCAGTTCAACCCCAAAGAGTGGCATCTACCATAGCTTCATGTTGGCCAATGTCTTGTGAGATTTGGAAGACAGTTGTACATAAACAGTTACAATGGGATTTTGTTCCACCAGGGTTTGCAGGACATCCTCGTCAAGCTCTACAGATCTTCCAGGATGAGGCTTTCCTTCTAGGCTGTAGTTTCCAGCTCAGAATTTCTAGAACCACCGTTGAAATTCACTTAGACTTATTGTCCAATACCCATATACTGCACTAATATTCCTCGCACTTTCTGTTGCGTTGTTGCCTTTATTGAACTCCTAAAGCAAAATATGCCGAATATGCTCCTTTGTCATTTCCATTATAGCTTTGAAAAAATAACTTAAAATCGAACTGCACTCTTCAAAACTTGCACTAAGAATAAGCACACGGTAAAATTACTACCTGCTGCTTTTATAGCAAGTTGATGCAGGTTGTTTATCCCCTTAGATCATGCAACTGAAAAAACCGCATAATTTATGAGATGACCCAATATAATTGTTTTAAGATGCACTTTTCCATGCTTGTATGGTCAAATAGAATTCATTAAGGCAAGTTTTCAATGGCCAGATGGCTTTCTTGTCACTGACCATCACTTGTCTCCATGCAAGGTAAATAATCCCTTTGTGTATCAAAAGCAAACGTCTAGGACATGTGAGCCTTTTTTTTTTTTTTTTTTTTGTTGACAAATATCAGTCAAGATGTCAAGAAGGCTGGACATACTTTTGTGATTGACAGCAAGCACACAACATCCCCTTTCTTTAATAGCGAGGTGGTTGTTTTGTTTACAGTTAGCAAACACATTTACCATAAGCAGAAAATACAAAATCATTCACATATACAAATATATATTCAGGGAATGGCATTGAACATTTTGGAGGGAAATCTTTTCCTTGTGAGAGATCATGGTGCTCCCATATTCCTGAGCTTCTGACCAATATTGGCACTGGATATCTTGCTCTGGCTTATCTCTGAATCATGTCAGTAGGGTGGAGAGGTGATGTGCAAGCCTTATTGGACCTAAAATTTTAGATTGTGCAATTACTGGCAAAGCTACTTTCTGACACCTGGTCAAGTAATTGGACATTGCAGTGAGCATGGAAGCTGTAGGTGAAGTTAACCTCATGCACAGGCATTGCTGACATTTTGCATGAGCAATGGTCAGTGATGGTCTTCTTTAGTCACAAGTGGATAGCCATTATATCATATGTATACACACACACAGAGCAAAATTCCTGTTGCTGTACCCCAATTTCACTCACAAAATATTATCCAACCTGCAGTTATAGAATAGAACATAAGCCAATGTTCCAAGGTGCAACTAACCACACAGCCATGCTTGCAGCTATACATCAATGCATATCAATGAAAAATTACTTATAGCACCATCCGAGCATGACCGTTGCCAAAGCCGCTGACTGGCTCCCGTGCCCGTGGCACGTAAAAACCACCATTTGAACATGATCGTTGCCAGCGTCGCCTTACTGGCACAAGTAAAACAACATTCAAGCATGGTCATTGTCAGTGCCACCGGACTGGCTCCCATGCAGGTGGCATGTAAAAAACACCTTTTGAGCATGGTCGTTGCTAAAACCACCTGATTGGCCCTCGTGCCGGTGGTACATAAAAGCACCTACTACACTCAGAGTGGTTGGCATCAAGAAGGGCATCCAGCTGTAGAAACTTTGCCAGATCAGATTGGAGCCTGGTGCAGCCTTCTGGCTTGCCTGCATGGAAAACAGACATTAAATGACGATGATGATGATTTTATTTTATCCAGCCTGCCATTGTTACCAGTACTCAACAGAAACGCTAAGGCTTTACTCCTACAGTCGGGTGAATTTCTCTATAGTGTATTTCAATGAAAATATGGTAACAAAAGGATTACAATGATCTAAAAACCATTGTTCAAAATTTCATAATTCCATTATAATAACAGTTGTGTTTTATTACATGTTTCATTATTTTCAAAATTAATTGAAATAAAGGCTGTGTATTTCGACAGAAATGTGGTAACTGTAGTGAAACTACCTATCGCCATTAGATACAAAACTGCTATCGCCATTCTTCTCATTTAAATATAAACAAACGCGAACGTAGGGGAAAACACCAGCCTTGTCATCACGTGACTGATTATTATTTGAAGCGGCAAATTCTTCGAACCTTTCCCGCCAGAACGCAAACTGACCAATCACAGCCCTTAGTAAGGTCACGTGATAGTGTTTTTCTGCTACCGTCTTTGAGCCGATAATTTGCTATAAATAGATCAACTCATACCCAACAAATTCGTCTCGGTCCAGTTTCTCTTTGAGACTGTTCCGTGTACCACACG
>NC_068982.1:186936055-186942052 GCF_001194135.2 Octopus bimaculoides | reverse complement strand
TATTCATCTAATACGGTTGTGGTCTTTAATTACTGGTCATCTATGTTATCGTAGCATAACATATTATGTATATCATCATTGATATATTATTTTGTGTTCGACCGTGTGACGCGTTTAAATAAAAGGAGTCCTCTGTTTTTCCATTCGTCACCATTGCTCTTTTTTGAGTTCGCATGGTCGTCCCTTACATAACAAACTGTTAAATAACAAAGTAATTTAACATTTTTGCAACACAACAACTAAATGCAAGAAAATATAGATTCAAACCTTAAATATATCTTGTATTCCTAAGTCCATTTCATAGTTCGACTGGGAGGTCTCCAAGCTAATTTGGGTTCAAAGTAATTCAAGTTTTGCTGTTGTTTCTTTAATGTCTCTTCTTTCTCATTTTCTTCCTGCTTTTCCAACAAAAGATAAGATAAGAATAGAAATAATTCTGTATATAATAAAATGAGAAAATGATAAATATGGTCAACATAATTGTCACAACTAATCACCAGATTTCCTTTGAAGTGGGTTACATTGTCTGTTGGTTCCCAGAAGCAGATACCATGTAATATATACCATTGTAATAAGGCAGTGAGCTGGCAGAACCGTTAGCACGCCGAGCGAAATGCTTAGTGGTATTTCGTCTGTCTTTATGTTCTGAGTTCAAATTCCACCATGGTCGACTTTGCCTTTCATCCTTTCGGGGTCGATAAATTAAGTACCAGTTACGCACTGGGGTTGATGTAATTGACTTAATCCCCTTGTTTGTCCCCTCTATGTTTAGCCCCTTGTGGGCAATAAAGAAATAAGATACCATTGTAATAGAGGAGAATAAGAAAGTAAATTAATGTTAATTGAGAACAGGTATATTAAAAAAACTGAAACTTGCTTTGTCATTTCATTTATAAGGTGCAACATCCTGAGAACAGCTTTCCCAACTTCTGCCCGTATCATCCAAAGTCTTCCTCTGCCATTTAGATCTAGCATTGCTTTACCCATCTTTTCTACACATTAATGCAGTTATCTTCCTTGCAAAGATTTCTTTTCTACTCCTGTTCATCTATACTAAGGCACTCTATACACATTAACATTACACATTCAGCAGAAAATGGTTGATTAATATCTTCCCAGCTTTCACACATCCAATACCCATGTCTCTACTATGTAATGTCATGCTTCATACACAAGCAACATGTTAAACACTCGGAGTGGTTGGTGTTAGAAAAGGCATTCAGCTGTAGAAACCTTGCCAGATCAGATCGGAGTCTGGTACAGCCTACTGGCTTGCCAGTCCTCAGTCAAACCCATGCCAGCATGGAAAGCAGATGTGAAACGACGACGACGATGATGATGATGATATTATCTGTTTCTTCTCACCTTTGGACTTAGAGATTCTTATTAGCAAGTAATTAAGTTATGATGACACAAATGCAGAAATAGATCATAGGAGAAGGGTGAAATATATGACAATATTAAATATAATAATATACTGTTGTTATTTCAGAGAAAACATTTAATGATTTGAATATTGAATAAAAAGTACCATGTTTATCAGGATATACAATATGTTTATTTTAAATGTATGAAAAAATTGCTCCGTGTTTTAGTACAGCCATATTGCAGATGGGGGACTTGAGTGTTGTAGGATAGGGAGCTAAAGGAGCATAAGTCCAAAATATCAAAGTCTGCGAGCACAAACTTACAACAAAACGCTTATGCTACATTGTCAATTATGTGGAGAGAAAGCATCATACCATTGTGCCTTCCTTCCCTGTACCTCTAATCCACAGTTGATATATATATATCTTCCACTGTTTAATGACTGTATTATCTTTAAGAAACATTTGTTTATTATCTAAATGAGAAATTCTTGAAAAATTAATGGAATGCTAAATTTTAATCTGCCTGTTAGCTATTAGCAACAAGTGGATGACAACAAAATCATAGCAGTGGTGCACCACCCTGGAGACCAATCAGTTACATAAAACAGCATAGCCAGAAATATGAGTTTTACATCTTCTAGGACAACTCTTTTGACCAAAATATAGACAACTATAGAATTTAACTGAAAGATAATGTTGAGATATGGCACTCTCATAAGGTTTGCTGGAAGATTTTAATTCAAAACTTATGAAAACAAGAGCCAGAGCTGGTTTCAGCCGGGTTAGTAATGAAACGGTTAAATATGTAGACTCTTCTTTTGTTTGAATATGTGGACTTGTGCTGGATATTAATAGTGTATATTTGTATCTGACTGAATAAGTATAAATTAAAGTGTGTCTATAATAAATAGGGGACAAAAACTAAAACTACTGTACCAATGCATTTATTGTCCCTTACCGTCCCCTTTGTCGTTTATGAAGACAAGTGTTTCAAAAGTTTCAGAAAACACTCAGAGCCGGTCAAATTGTAAGCAAATCAAAGCCTAAGTTCACTGCTTTCTTTTTCAAACTGACCGCATGTATACTTCATATATGTCCACTCATTTTCTGCTCTGTGTCCCTACCACTTCCTGTAATCTCTCCTCCTTGTCACTATTCCTACGTTCCATGTCCCCAACTTTAAATACCAGTCTGCAGAAAGGACATCAGCCACATGGCTGTGTGGTAAGACGTTTGCTTCCCAACCATATAGTACCAGGTTCAATCCCATTGCTTGGTACCTTGCACAAGTGACTTCTAATACAACCTCAGGCCAACGAAAGCCATCTGGGTGGATTTGGTAGATGGAAACTGAAAGAAGCCTGTCATATCTTAGTTTGTCCCCTACCGCTGATTGACAACTGGTGTTAGTTTGTTTACCTCCCCATGACTTAGCACCTCAGTAAAAGAGATCAATAGAATAAGTACTAGGCTTAAAAAACCAGTACTGGAGTTTATTTGTGTAACTAAAAATGTTTCAAGGTGGTGCCCTAGCATGGCCACAGTCTAAGGACTGAGGCAAGGAAAAAGGAAAAAAAAAGAAAAAAAGAAAACCTGATTATTTATGTCTGCTTTCCATGCTGGCATGGGTTGGATGGTTTAACTGGTGACTGGTGAGCCAGTAGGCTGCACCAGTCTCCAATCTGATCCAGCAATGTTTCTACAGCTGGATGCCTTCCTAAAGCCAATCACTCTGAGAGTGTAGTGGGTGCTTTTTACGTACCACTGGCATGAGGGCCAATCAGGTGGTACTGGCATCAGCCACACTCAGATGGTGCTTTTTATGTGCCACCAGCACTTGCAGTCAGGTGACAATGGGATCTATGGCCACTTTGTGACTCAAATATTACCTTTCGTATCAACCACTGCTTATAACTTGCATAGCTCAACATTTCTTTCTCCAACTTGATAGTCTCTTTTTCTTTCAGTGTCATTTCCAGCTTTTGTTTTTGGTTCAACTTTGCCTCATGAAGAATATTTTCCTTTTTCTTTTTCCTGTAAAAAAAAAAGAACAAACTGAATGAATGATAGATGCCCATTTCTGGAAATTACAGGCACAAGACTCTCAATTTCTAAAAAGCTTCCTTCCCAACTGTTTGGTTTCATGTTCAGCCTCCATTGAGCAGGTGTCTTTCCCTAAAGACTTGGGGCAAATCGAAGCTTTGTCGGAGGAATTGGTAGATGGAAACTGAAAGAAACCTGTCATATATACATCATCGTCGTTTAACATCCATTTTCCATGCTGGTATGGATTGAACGGTTTGACTGAGGGCTGGAGAGCCAGGAGGCTGCACCAGGCTCCAATCTGATCTGGCAATGTTTCTACAGCTGGACGCCCTTCCTAATGCCAACCACTTCAAGAGTGTAGTGGGTGCTTTTTACATGCCACTGGCACAGGAGCCAGTCAGGGCGAGGGAGCTGGCATTGACAACATTCGGATGGTGCTTTTTACGTGCCACCAGTACGAGGAGCCAGTCAGGCAGCACTGGCAATGACCCACACATGAATGGTGCTTATTGCATGCTACAGGCATGGGAACTTGTCAGGCAGCACTGGTATCGGCCACAACTACAATTTCCATTTGTATAATTTCAATACATACACATAAATATATGCGATCCTGAAGATTGCTTGGAGATACAAGTGATGTTATATAAATCTGCATGACCGTGTGTCTTAATAGCAAGAAACTATTTGTAACTCGTATCTTTATACTTGTGTACATTGACTGATATTTATCTTACACTGGATGGAGTACTTTTTTCCTGTTGATCTTACCTTAACGGAACTACACTCTGTGTGTTTGTGTTTGTGTGTCTCCTTGTCTTGACATCACATGATGGTTGTAAATGACCATCACGTCATACAAGCGACATACATTTCCAGTCTTCTGTGATAAACATGTCCGGCCATGGGGAAAATACTATCTTGCTTAGAAACAGGTAAGATGGCCGTCTGGTTGTAAAAACTCTGTAACAACAGATATTTTGGAGTTTCAGAGGTTGAACAGCTGCAATGCATAGCAGCACATGTTCAGTGGTCAAAGTAAACAGCCATCTATCAGAACCATTTCACATCCCATGCTTGGTTCATCAGGGTTGCTGTCTGCTGTCACTTCTTCTGTATATGCTGGCTCTCAAGCCACTGCTGTGAAAGCTGTAACAGCTGAGGGGCATCCTTTTCAAACAGGGATACAAGAAGGCTGTGTGTCGGTGAATGTGGATGACATCACCATCATAGTGGAGATGGTTGGCATCATTCTAAAGGAATACAAGTTGGTTACAAGGGCCACAATTAACACTGACAAGTCAGTGGGCTGGTCACCTGGAGAGGCAGGTCAATGCTGTCATATGGTATCATTGAACACTGGACTGACAAGGCAAGTTAAACTGCTTAGAGAAAAGAAATTGGAGAGGACACTTGCCCTTGGTGTTCAAGGTCTTGGATAGTGGTGTTCTACAATGGTCCCTAGAGGTCCTCCTCTATCAGGAGGATCAAATAATCTTAATTTTTTTTTTTTTTTTATCTGGAGGATATTATGCATATCTTCTTTCTATGTTTTATTGTATATAATGCAAACTTTCTACTTTAAATAAAGGGATGTTTATATCATTTCATTGCATGTAAATTCTCACATCTCCCTCATCCATTGCCCTGGTGGCAAATAAAAGACATCATCATCATCATCATCATTTTTTTAAAAATTTATTTATTCGCTTAACTTTTCCTGATTTATTTGTCACATCTCAGCTCCATCCCACAGCTTACAGATGCAACACTTTTCTCAACACATGTTGTTCTAAGTATTCTTTTTTACTCTAGGTACAAAGTTCGAAATTTTTTTGTGGGGGTGGGGGTGGCAGTCAATTAGATCGATCCCCAGTATGAAACTGGTACTTAATTTGTTCTAAGTATTGCTGCCAACTGAATACTTCCCAAGAAGTTTGGTATTTTCAGCTTTTGACACCAGAATATTGCTCTCTTTGAGATGGTCCCAAATGAACTGATTACAATCAGTACCACACTCGTTTCTGAGGCTCTGTAGATGCAATTCACTTCCCATGGTTGGTACTTCCTGACTTTCTCATCCTCTGCCACAAGGCCAAATATCCCTGAAAGTTTCATCTGAATCCCTCCAGCAGTTCTTGAGATATCTTGTCCACAGACAAACACACAAGACTGAAAACAATACCTCCACCTTAGCGAAGGCAGAGGTAATAAACATATTTGAATGCAGTTCTATATTTAAGAGATGAGGAATTATTTACATTATTTACATTTGATGGATATTTGTCCTCATCTTGTTTGTTGTTAACACAACGTTTCAGCTGATATACCCCCCAGTCTTCATCAGGTGTCTTGGGCATATGGCATAGTGGTTAAGAGCGTGGGCTACTAACCCCAAGATTCCGAATTCGATTCCAGGCAGTGACCTGAATAATAATAATAATAATAATAATAATAATAATATCGAAAAATACCTTAGGAATGAGAACCCAGGTTTGGGAATATTCCCCAAGACACCTGACGAAGGCTGGAGGGTATATCAGCTGAAACATTGTGTTAACAACAAACAAGATGAGGACAA
>NC_068982.1:186934866-186935754 GCF_001194135.2 Octopus bimaculoides | reverse complement strand
AAGCGTTAAAAGACTGTAAGAGGAGAAAAGAGAATGTCAACTTCTGATACTACCACATATTATTATGATAATAATAATAATAATAATAATAATAATGATGATGATGATGATGATGATGATGATGATGATGATGATGGTGATGATGATGATGATGATGATGATGATGATGATGATGATGATAATATTAAGAAGAAGAAGAGTATTAATAATAATAATAATGATGATGATGATGATGATGATGATGATGATGATGATAATAATAATGATAATATTACTAGCAGAGATACCTGGCCTTGCTCGAGATTAAAATGGCATAGATTTTTATTGTTTTACTTGCTTCAGTCATGTGACTGCAGCCATGCTGAAGTACCGCCATTGGTCGAAGAAATCAACCACAGGATTTATTCTTTGTAATCGTAGTACTCATTCTGTCAGTGTCTTTTACCAAACCGCTAAGTTACAGGAATGTAAACACAGCAACATTAGTTGTCAAGCAATGGTGGCGGTACAAACATGACACGCACACACATACACATATATACGACAGTCTTCTTTCAGTTTCCGAGTACGAAATCTACTTACAAAGTTTTGGTCAGCCTGAAGCTATAATAAGCATATATATATATATATATATATAGTAGCTGACATACCCGGTAATGCGGGCTTATCCCTTGGTTCCGTTCTCATAGTTGTTTCGCTAATCCAGTAACAACAATACAAAGTATGTAGCCCTTAAAATGCTTTCTGTGCATTTACAGATAATACTGAAGTGTCTTACACAGGATCTTGTTGTTAGGAATTCCTAATAAGTTATGAATACCCAAATTGTGAAGTCAGTCATGTAATAACATGAAATTAGTTACCCGATCGTAAGAATTCAAATAAAGT
>NC_068982.1:186932601-186933792 GCF_001194135.2 Octopus bimaculoides | reverse complement strand
ATATTAATATATAAAGGATTGAGGTATCTCCTCCAAAAGATAGTCAAAATTGATGATGATAATGGTGGTGGTGGTGGTGATGATGATGATGGTGATGATGATGATGATGGTGGTGGTGGTGGTGGTGGTGATGATGATGATGATGGTGATGATGATCTTACAGCTTTTGCTCCTTGGATTTTGCTCATTTTCTCTTCGTCTTCTTTTTTCTTTTTTTCCTCTACCTTTTTCTTTTCCAGTTTCAACTTTTCCTTTAGAAATGGATCCTTCTGTTGTTTCCAAACATTAAACGACACTGTGGCAACAGTCAGTCTTTCTTTTTGTTCCTGGATTAAAAAAATGTTTAAACCTTTTCATTGAACCAAAATTTATTATGTGATGCACAACATAAAACAGACATGGAGAACTAAATTAAATCCATCATTATTATTATTATTATTATTATTATTATTATTATTATTATTATCACGATTCAAGCATGGTCATTGCCAGTGCTGCTTGACTGGCTCCCGTACTGGTGGCACGTAAAAAGCCCCATTCAGGCATGGCAGATACCAGTACCGTCTGACTGGCCTTTGTGCCAGTGGCATGTAAAAAGAACCCACTACACTCTCGGAGTGGTTGGCATTAGGAAGGCCATCCAACTGTAGAAACTTTGCCAGATCAGATTGGAGCCTGGTACAGCTTCCTGGCTTGCCAGTCCTGAGTCAAACCGTCCAACCCATGCCAGCATGGAAAGTGGACGTTAAACGACGATGACGACGACGATAATGATGATGATGATGATTATACATAAGGCGGGAAGCTGGCAGACCAAACAAAATGTTTAGCAGCATTTCATTTGTCTGCACGTTCTGAGTTCAAATTCTGGCAAGGTTCATTTTGCCTTTTATCCTTTAGGGGGATCAATATAATCCACTAGTCCCCTCCCACCAAATTTCAGGCTTTGTGCCTTTAGTAGAAAGGATTATTATTATCATCATCATCATCATCATTACTATTATTCATTATTATTATTATTATTATTATTATTATTATTTTATGTTTGACTTTTGTTTTGCATTTGTACAAGTTGGATCCAAGTCTCACCCAGAGACCTCAAGAGACAACAAGTTAGAAGTTCATGTAGGTGTTATGCCTAGGGTACCATATATTTGGATTTGTACATAGTGTTGTTCTAGAGAATGTTTA
>NC_068982.1:186929863-186931825 GCF_001194135.2 Octopus bimaculoides | reverse complement strand
CGTGAAATTAACGTTCAAGCGGCTGAGCACTCCACAGACACGTGTACCCTTAACGTAGTTCTCGGGGATATTCAGCGTGACACAGAGTGTGACAAGGCTGACCCTTTGAACTACAGGCACAATAGAAACAGGAAGTAAGAGTGAGAGAAAGTTGTGGTGAAAGAGTACAGCAGGGTTCACCACCATCCCCTGCAGGAGCCTCGTGGAGCTTTAGGTGTTTTCGCTCAATAAACACTCACAACGCCCGGTCTGGGAATCGAAACCGCGATCCTATGACCGCGAGTCCGCTGCCCGAATCACTGGGCCATTGCACCTCCACTGTAATGCAGTAAGAAGCAGAATAAAAGAATTATTCTTTGTATTAAGAGTATCATGGATTATATGATTAAGTCATCATTATCATCACCATCACCGTCATCATCATCACCATCACCATTATCACCACCACCACCACCGCCACTACCACCACCACCACCACCATCATTTGCCTGGTCAATGTAAATAATGTAAATAATTAATTATAAAAAAATATACTTACTTTTGGGTTTGGAGAGATTGGGGTTGTAATTCCTTCGAAACAGACTGTTTTCTCTTTGTGTTCTCGGTAAATACGTCAGATAACTGTGCCAATTCTTCCTGTTGGTTGTTTGGACTAAGAGTTCTTTCAGACTGTTGAGATTGTCGTCTCTGTTTACGAGGCTTCACTTTTGGTTTGTCATTATCAAGACTAGAACCATCTAATAATGTGGTGGCACCATTCTTGGAGATTTCACTTCTCTCTTCTGAATTGTTGTCATTAAAATGGTTCTCTGATTTAAAATTCTCTTCTTGATATTCTGTGGCCACTTTTTCATTTTCGACAAATCCAGTCATTTTTTGAACTGTTTCTTCTTTTTTATTGCTTTTTCGTTTGAGTAAACTCGAAAGGATATCATCATCATCATCATCGTCATCATAGTTAGAAAAGTTCTTCTTTGGCTCTTTGTCTACTGTATCTGCTTCAAGCATTCCTTGTTGACTCTCAGAGATAGAATCTTTCATTTTATAAGAGTCAGGCTCTTCTTGTAAGCTACTGTTGATGTTGTCTTCATTTGTCTCGTCTAGCTTTTGTAATGAATTATAGTTTGACTTTTGATTGCTTGTTTCAAGCAACGGTTCTTCAGAAAAGCCACCTTCTCCAAGAATATCGGATAAACTTTTACTTGGTTTACCATTTTTATTGGCAGGGGAAGAAGAAATAGAATCTGTTTTATGAGTTCTTGGTGTTGGTCTGCAAGAGTAAAAAAAACAAGTCATTCAATCTTATAAGCCAAATGTTTTGTCTTTTTCTAGTTTTAGGCATTAGACAGTAGCCATGCTGGGGCACTGCCTTTTAAAGTTTTTAGACAAAAGGATTGGTCCCAGTACTCAATTTTTTAAGCCGGGTATTTATTCTATCAGTCTCTTTTGCTGAATTGCTAAGTTACAGGGACATAAACACACTAACACTGGTTGTCAAGCAATGGTTGGCATTAGGAAGGGCATCCAGCTGTAGAAACTCTGCCAAATCAGATTGGAGCCTGGTGTAGCCATCTGGTTCGCCAGTCATCAATCAAATTGTCCAACCCATGCTAGCATGGAAAGCGGACGTTAAACAATGATGATGATGATGATGATGATGATACATATAAATCATCATCATCATCATTTAACGTCTGCTTTCCATGCTGGCATGGGTTGGATGGCTCGACTGAGGTCTGGCAATCCAGCAGCTGCACCAGGCTCTAATTTGATCTGGCAGAGTTTCTACAGCTGGATGCCCTTCCTAATGCCAACCACTTCAAGAGTGTAGTGGGTGCTTTTATGTGCCACCGGCACAAGGGCCAGTCAGGCGGTACTGGCAACGGCCACGCTCAAAATGGTGTTTTTTATGTGCCACCTGCACAGGAGTCAGTCCAGCAGCACTGGCAATGACCTCACTTG
>NC_068982.1:186926734-186929301 GCF_001194135.2 Octopus bimaculoides | reverse complement strand
ATATATATATATATATAAATATATATATATATATATACAATGCAGCATGGAATTTTGTTAGTGAACAGGTCGCAGTCTCAAAGCGACGAAAATATTTTGGCAAATTAAATTTAAATGTTGAAGTGAATCTAACAGTTTTTGTGTGCTTTAAATGGCTTATAAACAACTTTCACGCTGCAATTGTTTTCGTTCCAGCACATGATCTCAGATCAGGTCACTTGCTATGCAAGTACATTCCTGTAAATTATCGATGTTTTTGAAAATTTTTCAGAACTCACATTGGAGAAGATGTAGCTGTTGTCTCTCTTTTATCATTCTTTGGTTCTTGCATGGTTTTGGTACTTTTTAGAAATCTGTGTCGTGGAAGATCTGTTTCAGAACAGCTCTGCAATGACTCTACAAGAAAGACGTAATAAATAAATTATAAGAATGTTTACCAAAACCCAAAATGTGTGTGTGTGAGAGAGAGAGAGAGAGAGAGAGAGAGAGAGAGAGAGAGAGAGAGAGAGAGAGAGAGAGAGAGAGAGAGAGAGAGAGAGAGAGAGAGAGAGAGAGAGAGAGAAAGTGAGAGAGATAGAGAGAGAGAGAGACAGAGAGACAGAGACAGAGACAGAGAGGGGGAGAGAAAGAGCTCTTAATCATCTGTCACACACTTTCCACATTCTACTACACTTACCTATTCACCCAGTTTTTCCATTCTTTGATCCCTATTCACTGTCTCATTAATCTTGTACCTTGATGGTATGCCGTTACCAGCTCTGTCTGTCTGTCATCTGTCTGTCTGTCATCTGTCTGTCTGTCACTCTCTCTCTTATGTCCATATGTCCCTCATTTCTGTCTGTCTGTCTCTCTCTTATGTCTATCTGTCTCTCTCTTATGTCTGTCTGTCTGTCTGTTTGTCTGTCTGTCACTCTCTCTCTTATGTCCGTATGTCCCTCATTTCTGTCTGTCTCTCTCTCTCTCATGTCTATCGGTCTCTCTCTTATGTCTGTTGTTTGACTGTTTGTCTGTCTCTCTCTCTCTCTCTTTCTCTCTCTCTCCCCAGCTGGGGGAAGTTCATAATTCACATCTTCAGCAAGACATCTCCTCCTTCCCTCTGTCATTCTTTCCCATCCCTTAAATACTACACCCCCACTTGGCTGGGTGGGGGCATGTGTTGACTGTACATTATGACCTCACCAGTGCTGGTGCCATTAAAAAAAAACATCCAGTATAATCCATAAAGTGGATGGCATTAGGGAGGGCGTCCAACTGTGGACACCATACCAAAGCAGATATTGGAAGCATGACACTCATTCAAACCTACCAAATCATCTGACCCATGACAGTATGGAAAAAGGGATGTTAAATGATCATCACTATCATTGTTTAATGTCTGTTTTCCATGTTGGCATGGGTTGGGCAGTTTGAAAAGACCTGGCAAGCCAGAGACCTTCCACCAGGCTTCAATTGTCTGTTTAGGCATGGTTTCTACAGTTGGATGCTCTTCCTGATGCCAACCACTTTACAGAGTAGATTGGGAGCTTTTTATGTGGCACCAGCAACCATAATCTTGCAAGACATAGACTTCTCAGCTGAGAGAGGGACAGAGGTAACTGTCTTACTGTTAAGGAGATATGTGACTACCTCAGTGGGACAAGGAAGTTTGGAGAGAGAGAGAGAGAGAGAGAGAGAGAGAGAGAGAGAGAGAGAGAGAGAGAGAGAGAGAGAGAGAGAGAGAGAGAGAGGGAGTTTGATTTAATTGTATACTGTCAATTTAATATGACAGTCCCCTGAAGGGAATAATACTACTGTTGGTTAGACCTAGGAAGCTGCACCGCTTCCTGTTGGCCTTGACACATTTCCTTGTCCTTATGTTTACAAGGGGGGAGACAAGCACCTGCACCCAGCTAAGCCTGCATCCAGAGATATGTTTCTGAGTCTTTGCTCATCATCAGTCTGGAGTAGCATGACCTGCTAGTCGAAGATGCCTGTCAAGCTATTGTGAACATATAATAAGTCTAGTGAAACACATTCACTAATTTCAAATTTAGAAATAGTTGACAGTATACAACTACTTCATCGTATCACTACTGCATAAATCTCTTTGAGAGATTTAGAAATGTATTACTTCTAAACAGTATGATTTGTTTTTTATAAACATCAAATGACTATGGGAGTCCAGAAGGGTAAAACAGAAACCAAAGAGGTCCAATAGTTGAGAAACATTGCTATAAATCAATAATGTAATAACAATAAAAATATTAATATTGATTTATACAGTTCTATATTTAAGAGATGAAGAATTATGTACATTATTTACATTATTTACATTTGATGGATATTTGTCCTCATCATGTTTGTTGTTCACACAACGTTTCGGCTTATATACCCTCCAGCCTTCATCAAGTGTCTTGGGGGAAATTTCGAACCTGGGTTCTCATTCCTAAGGTGTTTCTTTTTTTTTGGCATATGGCATATGGCGTAGTGGTTAAGAGCGCGGGCTACTAACCCCAAAATTCCGAGTTTGATTCCAGGCAGTGACCTGAATAATAATAATAATAATAACATTGAAAAACACCTTAGGA
>NC_068982.1:186926092-186926724 GCF_001194135.2 Octopus bimaculoides | reverse complement strand
CCAGGCAGTGACCTGAATAATAATAATAATAATAACATTGAAAAACACCTTAGGAATAAGAACCCAGGTTCGAAATTTCCCCAAGACATCTGATGAAGGCTGGAGGGTACATCAGCTGAAATTCAATTCAATGTAATGTTGGAATCAGCTTCAATGTTTTATAAGCTGAACTGTCAGTGACCCAACGGGTTATGGGTTTACAACAAACAAGATGTGGACAAATATCCGTCAAATGTAAATAATGTAATATTGATTTAACATACTTATTTCTTTATTGCCTACAGGGGGCTAAACATAAAGGGGACAAACAAGGACAGACAAAGGGATTTAGTCGATTACATCGACCCCAGTGCGTAACTGGTACTTATTTAATCGACCCCGAAAGGAATGAAAGGCAAAGTCGACCTCGGCGGAATTTGAACTTCAAACATTAATGGCAGATGAAATACCACTAGGCATTTTGCCCGGTGTGCTAATGATTCTGCCAGCTCGTTGCCTTAAATAATAGTAATAATAATAATGATAATAATTTATTTCTTTATTGCCCACAGGGGCCTAAACATAGAGGGGACAAACAAGGACAGACAAAGGGATTAAGTCGATTAGATCGACCCCAGTGTGTAACTGGTACT
>NC_068982.1:186925656-186926082 GCF_001194135.2 Octopus bimaculoides | reverse complement strand
AAACAAGGACAGACAAAGGGATTAAGTCGATTAGATCGACCCCAGTGTGTAACTGGTACTGAATTTATTGACCCAAAAGGATGAAAGGCAAACTTGACCTTGGCAGAATTTGAACTCAGAACATAATGGCAATGTAACTGGTACTGAATTTATTGACCCAAAAGGATGAAAGGCAAACTTGACCTTGGTGGAATTTGAACTCAGAACGTAATGGCAGACAAAATACTGCAAGGCATTTTGTCCGGCATCCTAACGATTCTGCCAGCTCGCCACCCCCTTGATTTAACATATTGTAAATGTAAAACAACAATAATGATATATCTTTCTTGAGATGATTGAAGAGGGAATGGAAGAATAATGAGATGGACCAGAATGTGTGACAGGGTGGACAGAGCAAAAGCATGATGGGAAAAAGACAGGGATATG
>NC_068982.1:186922506-186924923 GCF_001194135.2 Octopus bimaculoides | reverse complement strand
TATATATATATATATATATCTGGGATGAGGTGGTGAAGCACGACCTTCAAACATTGGGCCTTACCAAGGCAATGACTAAGGACCAAGACCTTTGGAGATATGTTGTGCTTGAGAAGACCCGACAAGCCAAGTGAGACCATAACCCGTGGCCTATGCCAGTGGGTGTAACCAGCTCACTTATGAGTACCCTTCATTCATTGGACAATAAACTTTGCTTGCAAAGACCTATTGAGGCAAGTGAGATCAAATCAAATCAAAATCGCTGACGTGGCTGATTGAAGGCCAACGATTCAGAGTTATGTCATTTTGCATGAAAATAATTTGAAAATTAAGATACATTCAAAATATATTTTGAAACTATCAGTGTATATTTAGAGTTTACATACCTGGATAAAGAATGTTCTGGTAACATCTCTAACCTGTTTGATTGGAATTCTTTTTTCGTCTGTGTAGAATCAGTTGAGCTATTTAAAACATCGTCAAAGTTAGCATCTCTCCAGAGAGAACGTTTCATTTCAGAATTTCTCCCAGAGATGTCATTTGACCGCAAAGGGCTTCTGAACTGATTTGATTTTAATGAAAAATCTGTATCCGATGTTTTGTTAATTATATTTGCATGTTTGTCAAATATAGATCTTGTAGAATCAAACCTCAAAGTATCGTTAAAATTGAAAGATTTCTGCTTCGACTCAATTCCAGATATTGCCTTGTGCTTGTTCATGCCCACATGAAGTAAATTATCTAAAGAAAAAACAAGAAAAAAAACAACATAAGTAAATGGATATTTAACAGAGGCGAAATGATTCTTTCTGCTACAGACCCCATTGTTCAACTGGTACTTATTTTATGGGGATGAAAGGCAAAGTTAATCCTGGCATAAAAAGAGGCAAAATAAAAGAAAAACATTTGGCATTAAACATTAAAAGATGGAATGGAAAATTAGGTGAGTAATGAAAGAAGAATTGCAGATAATAAGGAATAATGTACTGGACTGATTCATTGAAAAATATGGATGTGATTATTAAGATTTATTACATCTGGAACCATGTAATTTAATCAGTTCTTTCTTTTTAATCCTTTTATTAATATCTTTCCATTGAAATATATTTCTTTGTTTCAAATTTCAGAAAGTAATGAAGAATTTAGTAAAACAACTTAGTCATTATTAAACTGATGTTTGGAATCTAAATTCACGTGAGTGATGGAGGGTTTCAATGTTGATCGGCATAAAAGACGTTTGTATCACGAAGCAAGAGACCCTCTCAAGCAGGTTCTTCTCAAAAGAGCTAAAAACACTGGGGATGGTTTGAGGATTATCGGCCACTATTTTCACAGGTGGGATGACTGCATAGAGGTTGCTTTGTCGGCTCAGGTCAATCCTTCTCAAGCACACCTGTATAGGTGTTTAACACACAGGACAGCCTCCTATTGAAAGTCATTGAAACAGACATTCATTTAACAGATTTGTTCCTAGCTTAAAAGACTTTTCATCCATTTTCCTGCTGCATTTGGTTTGGTCTCTCAGCATCTTGCTTGTCTGCACTGCTGTTACTGTATATATCTCACCATTATTTGCATGAGATATTTGTCCACATATCCTGTTCGTTTGATGATGATTATCAATTGGCTCCTGACTATTCTCAGTTAGTGAAAGCATATTATGTATATTGTATTACTGTATTGAATTCATCATCATCATCATCATCGTCTAATGTCCGTTTTCCATGCTGGCATGGGATGGACGGTTCAACTTCGGTCTAGGAAACCAGGAGGCTGCACCAGGCTCCAGTCTGATCTGGCAGAGTTTCTACAGCTGGATGCCCTTCCTAATGCCAACTATTCTGTGAGTGTAGTGGGTGCTTTTTATATGCCACTGGCACAGGGGCCAGAGGAGGCTGGCAACAGCCACGATCAGTTGGTACTTTTTATGCGCCACTGGCATAGAAGCCAGTCAAGGCAGCGCTGGCATTGGCCATGTTCGGATGGTGCTTTTTACGTGCCACCGACATTACGTACCACTGGCACGGGGATCACAACTACAATTTCCATTTGATGTTGATGTACTTGACTCAATAGGTCTCCTCAAGCACAGCATGTCACCCTATGATCCAAGGTACTTTTGAATGGGCTGGGGCTGGTTATGCGACACTGGTGTAGCTAACAGCTGTGAACTCACTTTATTTGCCGGGTCTTCACAGTCACAGCATATCTCCAGAGATTTCGGTCTGTCGTTATTGCCTCTGTGAGGTCCAACGTTCGAAAGTCTTGCTTTACCATCTCATCCCATGTCTTCCTGGGTCTCCCTCTACTCCAGATTCCTTCCACTGTTTGGGAGTGGCACTTCTTCACACAGCTCACCTCATCCAGCCATAGTACATGACCATACCAGCGCAGTCGTCTCTCTTGTACGCCACATC
>NC_068982.1:186919217-186922496 GCF_001194135.2 Octopus bimaculoides | reverse complement strand
ATCCAGCCATAGTACATGACCATACCAGCGCAGTCGTCTCTCTTGTACGCCACATCCGATGCTTCTTATGTCCAAGATTTCTCTCAGGGCGCTTACACTCTGTCGTGTGTATACACTGACATTACATATCCAGTGGATCATGCTAGCTTCATTTCTTTCAAGCCTACGCATGTCCTCTGCAGTCACGGCCCATGTTTCACTGCCGTGAAGCATGGCAGTTCGCACACATGCATTGTACAACCTACCTTTCACTCTGAGCGAGAGGCCCTTTGTTAAACAAAATCTGTATATTACCTAACAATAAATACAAGGTACACGTAGGCACAGAAAATAACACAAGACTTTCATCATTCAAAGGGTCATTTGTGTATAATGGAATGAAATCTGAAATGAAAAAGTAATTTTGATATGATAAATAGATATATACTCTTTTACTTGTTTCAGTCATTTGATTGCGGCCATGCTAGAGCACCACCTTTAGTCAAGCAAATCGACCCCAGGACTTATTCTTTGTAAGCCTAGTACTTATTCTATCGGTCTCTTTTGCCGAACTGCTAAGTTACGGGAACGTAAACACACCAGCATCGGTTGTCAAGCGATGTTGGGTGGGGGGAACAAACACAGACACACAAGCACATATATATACATATATACAACGGACACACAAACATATACACACACACATACATATGCATATATATATAAATATATACGACGGTTTCTTCCAGTTTCCATCTACCAAATCCACTCACAAGGTTTTGGTCGGCCTGAGGCTATAGTAGAAGACACTTGCCCAAAGTGCCACGCAGTGGGACTGAACCCGGAACCATGTGGTTGGTAAGTAAGCTACTTACCACACAGCCACTCCTGCGCTTATATGTAAAAATCTTTTTAAAATGACCTTAAAGTAACTCAAAGAAAAACTTCGTTATTCTTTATTTTTAATAAAAACAATTAAATAGAAGCGAGTGAGAGAGAGAGAAAGAGAACGCACAGCAAGGAAAGAAGGTAAAAGTAATAGAGTATGTGGGGAAAGGAAAAGAGGTACTAAATGAAATCTCAGTGGAGAAGGAGTGGAAGAAAATTGATGAGGATGAAATTGAGAGAGAAAAAGTTATAAAGATAGAGAAAGACTAATAGGATTAGAGGTAGTAAATAAAGAAGAGATGGAAAGAGAGAGAGGCAGCATTGCAAGGAAAGGGATACAAATGAAGGGAGTAAAATGTTAAAAAATGCTATCTTGAAGTGAATTAAAATTAGATTTCTAATTGAAGCATGCAGTTAAAAACCACATTTTGATAAAAAAATAATTTAGATTTTTAAGAATTTTCTTGATAGTATAGACTTTAATAACTGCTTCCTTCTCGCAAAAGTTACATCTTCATAACTTATTAATAAACAGCTTTCTTTATCATAGTATAGATGTTTTACCTTCATCCTTGCTGTAGCAACTGTTATTGGAATCTCTGGGAGAAAATCCCGTACCATAACCACGAGCACGCCTTTCCTCCATTTTGGCTTCTAATTCCAGTTGAAACGAATCCTTTTTAGGTTTGTGAGGTGTTTCCTCAATTTCATCCATCATCTTTGGAGAAATTTAAAAGAATTACCAAAAAAAACAAAACAATCTTTAGAGAAAAAACAAAATTATTCTATTCTGCTTTGTTGCTAACAATGAAGTTTGGTGTTTATGAAAACAAAAACAAAATAAAATATAAATTTGAAACAAAAATAAACGTAAAGCAAATTTTTCTAAAAGAAAGGAAAGTATGATACAAAAATATCTTCATCATCATCATCAACAATGTAATAACAATAAAAACATTTTACTTCGTTTTTGGATTTGGTTTGCAAGATTCTTTATGTGAATTCGTGTATTGAAGCATATTTTGTTGTGTTTGGGGAGAGTCATTCCCTTTTAGTGCCTTATTAATTTAACACGCTCACAGGTAAAGTTTCCACTCATTTACTTATTTATTTTTCCTAAAAGTTTTGTTGCTTTGGAATGGAAAATTTTAGGAAAAATAAGTAAATGAGTGGAAATAATAGGGCACTAAAAGAGAATGACTCTCCCCAGACATAAAAAGATAATAAAAATGTTAATATTGATGTAACATCTTGTAAATGTAAAACAACAATAATGATGTATCTTTCCTGGGGTGATCAAAAAAGGAATAGAAAAATAACGAGATGGACCAGAATGTGTGACAGGGTGGACAGAGCAAAAGCATGATGGGAAAAAGACAGGGATATGGTGGGGGTGGGGCTAGATGAAAGGGATTCGCAATAACAGATGTAGACATAGGGAAAACTTGATAAAGAGTGATGGGTGACAATAGAGGTGACTCAGATAAGAGAGAAAAAGTGCAAGGTGAAGTTAGTGTTTTGAGTAGGATGAAGAGGATGTTCCAATAAAGCTTGTTCATCATCATCATCAACATCATTTAACGTCCGTTTTCCATGCTAGTATGGGTTGGACGATTTGACTGGGAACTGGCAAACCAGATAGCTGCACCAGACTCCAGTCTGATCTGGCAGAGTTTCTACAGCTGGATGCCCTTCCTAACGCCAACCACTCCAAGAGTGTAGTGGGTGCATTTTACATGCCACCGGCACCAGGGCCAGTCCGGCAGTACTGGCAATGGCCACGCTCAAAAAGGTGTTTTTTACGTGCCACCTGCACAGCAGTCAGTCCAATGTCTTGTTCACACGCCACCAGCAACTTACACACACGACGTTACATCAGAATGGGAAACTTTGGAATTAGTTCTTGCTCAGTAAGAAAAAAAAAGTTTCTAGGTTTCAAATTATCATTCAGAGAAGAAGAATGTCAGCAAAAACTGAAGTGGATCATAATATAAAAGAAGATAATAATAATAATGATAATAATAATAATAATAATAATAATAATAATAATAATAATAATAATAATAGAATAGACAACACATCAGAAAGTTATAAGTGCAGAATTTGTGGACAAAATGGTGAAACCGAATGGCATATTACCAGCCAATGTACGCCACTAACCCAGAGACGCCACAACAATATAGCAAGGCTTGTCCATTGGACACTTTGCAACAAGTATGGACTTGACAGACAAAAAATTGGTACGACCACAAACCCGAAGGCATCATCGAAAATGATAATGCAAAGATCCTGTGGGATTTTATGATTCAGTGCAACCATGAGATAGAGAATAGGAAGCCAGACATAGTCTTAATTGAGAAACAAAGCAAACTATGCTGGATCATAGATATAGTATGCCCAGCTGACAACAAG
>NC_068982.1:186914667-186918244 GCF_001194135.2 Octopus bimaculoides | reverse complement strand
GAATGAAGTAAACGTTTCTATTCTGAATGTTGGGAATAATTTCATGACTGGAGACGATGTTTCCAAGGAGATTTCAAAACGAGCATCAATATAACAATACTTACAATTAAGGTAGAATGATAATTACTTATAAACTTTGTGTCCAGAATATAGGAATATTTTGATAGCGTCAAAGTGGCGTATATTTGTCATTTCAATATAAATTACGTCCACATTCAGTTAAATATGTTTGCCAACAAATGATATAAACATTAACAACTTTACTGAAACTTATTTATGCCTGTTGCTAAGTTGCTTACCTCTCCTGTGTTTCTTGCTTCTCCCATTACCTCCCCTGATTATTATCATCATTATTATCTTTCATTCAATATAAGTCTGCGAACTGACAGAATCGTCAGTATTCCGGACAAAATGCTTAGTAGCATTTCGTCTGCCTTTACATTTTGAGTTCAAATTCCGCTGAGGTCAACTTTGCCTTCCATCTTTTCGGAGTTCGGTAAAATAAGTACCAGTTGATAACTGGGGTCGATGTAATCATCTTGCCCGCTTCCCCCTAATTTTAGGAAAGGATTACTTTTCATACAAAAAGTAGACTCTTACCACAATGGGTAGATTAATTATTCCGCAAGTTTGGGACTGGAAGTGTCCTGGATTTCTGAACTGTCCGGTTTTCTGGAGACAGCCAGAATATGTACTTAAGCTATGAAACGTAAAGAACTAATTCGTATTCAACTGATTCAAATTAATGTCTGGATCGGGGTTTGTTTGATATTATTAATCTACTTACAATTCTGAAAATATATCATGCTGTACTATGTATACAGCATAATGTTTATCGGTTGAAAATTAAACGAAGAAAAATAAATAAATATGATTATTTTCAATATTTTTTGGGGAAAATACACTACTTAAGCAGAGTATGTTTAATCTTTATCAATCCATGTTAAAAAGTAAAGAACAATCTGTTTTTAACACAGTTTGAAAATTAACCAACATCAGAAACACCGTTTGTTAACTCAATACAGGGTACAACATACGTTTGCTATAACGAATTGATCGTGTATGGTGCCCAGGTGCACGACGTTCTCAGATTTTTGGAAACCGTATACAATAATTGGGTACTTTTTGGTTATCTCACCCCCATTAAAAAATTGCCATTAAAAAATTGGGTTATCTCCCCTCTAAAAAATCGAGTTAATGTGGCGACAACAGATTGGATTAAACGAGTTAGATTCTTTTGATTCAATACTTCAGTTGTTGATATTTGGCCTCCTCAATTGGAATGGAATGGTTTGTTTATAAAAATGTTATCAGATTCAGTAAGATGTTTAATTTTTTTCAGTTTTCATATTTATTAATTTTTTCCGTTTTCGTGTTTATTAATTTTTGTAGTTTTGTATGGTTTATTATAAAAATGTTACCAGATTCAAAACGATGTTTCATCTATTCACTTTTTATGCTTATTAATTTTTTTCATTTTTTTTTTGTTTTGTTTTATTGAGGGTTAAACAATATTTCTCGTAAAACGGGGGAGATAACACAATTTTTTAATGGGGGTGAGATAACCAAAAAGTAGCAACAATTGTAACTAAACTTACATAAAATATTCTGGGTGCTTATGCAAAATGATGAAAGAATAAATACTTATTTTCAAAAGGAAGATATTTAATATTATTCTAAAACAGAATTAAATAAAACAAATTTCTTATTTGTGCATTCGAAATAAATAAATGTTATTTTTCTAAATTTTATCTGTATGACCCCTATCTATTTCTTCGAGAACCTGTCTCTGCAAAACTTGGGCTCTCATAATTACTCTGTCATGTACTCCTACTCCTCATCCTTTTCCCTCTCTGTCTCTGATTTTTTTTATCACTGTATGTTTGTAGGAGGAGAGGTGTTCAGTTCTTCTACTCATTGCCTGCTACCAAACCTACGATGAGCCCTCATTTTCCTCCTCTCAAGTTAACTTTCTCTGTGTATCTCTTTTATTCTCTATCTCCTTATACAGAGAGATTATTTGTCAGGGTGAATGAAACTACTCTAAGTATGGGCCCATGGATTAGAAAACCATAGTTGGTCGAGGGCTTGTGCCCATGGTGATCAAGGCGATCCTTGGTTGACTCCAATTGGAACCTATCCTGCATCAAGAGAACTGCATCATCCATATGTTCGCGTATTTTGTACATTATGTATACTTTTTTTATCCACTTCTTTTTTTTTATCGGCACTTCTTTACACAGCTGTTCTCGGTCATGTGATGCGTATGAACGAGGACAGCTGTGTAAAGAAGTGTCAATATCTAACCGTGGGGGGAACCTGTGGTAAAGGTAGACCCAGGAAGATATGGGACGAAGTGGTGAAGTATAATCTTCAAACTTTGAACATCACAGAGGCAATGACTAGTGACCAAGACTTTTAGTGATCTGCTGTGCTTGAGAGGACCCGTCAAGCCAAGTGCACTCGTGCTGGTGTCATGTAGAGAACACCTTTCCGAGTTGTTGGGCTTCACGGAGGCAAAGTGACTGAGTTCCTCTTGAGCGTTGGGCCTCATGGAAGCAAAATGGCTGAGTTCCTTTCGAGCGTTAGGCCTCACAGAGGCAATGACCAAGACCTTTGGCGTTATGTTGTGCTTGAGAAGAAGACCCATCAAGCTAAGCAAAATCGCAGTCGTAGCAAATACCTGTGTCATGCAAATTGGCACCCGTGCCATTGACACGTAAAATCACCCCGGTGTCACGCAATTGGCATCCGTGCCAGTGGTACGTAAAAGCACCCATTACACTCTCGGAGTGGTTAGCGTTAAGAAGGGCATCCAGCCGCAGAACACCATGCCAAATCAGACTGAAGTCTGGTGCAGCCTTCCAGCGTGCCAGCCCGGTCAAATCGTCTAACCCATGCCAGCATGGACAACGGACGTTAAATGATGATGATGTATCTGTCCCCTTCTTCTCCTTTCTCTTCACCTTTATATTCAACAACCCACTTCTCACAAACTGTAAACTGTTCTTGTAATGTCCCCTCAGCTGATGCCCCTGTGGCAATAAAAAAAATTATGCTTTCCTTATTAAGCTATCGCAAGGCTGTGAACTGGCTGAATCATTAGTGCGTCGGACAAGAAGCTAAATAACATTTAGAGATTCTACGTTTTGAGTTCAAATCCCACTCGAGTTAACTTTGCATTTCACTCTTTCAGGGTTGATAAAATAAAGTACCAATCAAGTACTGAGATCAACAATATCGACAAATTCCTCTAAACCTGCTGGCCTCATGCCAAAATTTGAAACCTTGAAGGCGGTGAGCTGACAACATCGTTAATGCGCCGGAAAAATGTTTAGTGGCATTTCTTCCACCTCTTTACGTTCTAGGTTCAAATTCCTCTGAGACTGATTTTGCATTTCATCCTTTCGGGGTTAATAAAATAAGTACAAGTTGAGCACAGGAGTCGATGTTATTGACTTATCCCCTCCCCCGAAATTGCTGGCCTTGTGCCTATAGTAGAAAGAATTATTATTATTACTATTATTATTATTATTTTATGTTTGACTTTTGTTTTGCATTTGTACAAGTTGGATCC
>NC_068982.1:186894268-186912429 GCF_001194135.2 Octopus bimaculoides | reverse complement strand
TTTTGTAATAAATCATACAAAACTGAAAAGATTAATAAACATGAAAACTGAAAAAAATTAATAAACATGAAAATTGACAAAAATTAAACGTCTTACTGAATCTGATAACATTTTTATAACAAATCATACCATTCCGATTGAAGAGGCAAAAAGTCAACAATGTGTTGAAGTATTGAATCAAAAGGATCTAATGCTTTTAATCCAGTTTCTTGTCGCCACATTAACTCGATTTTTTAGTGGGAAGATAACCCAGTTTTTTAATGGCTGTTTTTTAATGGGGTCGAGATAAGCAAAAAGTACCTTTTCTTTGTTTATATGTGTTTAATCTGTGGTATTTGCTGAACATAGGTTGAGTAGGAAGACCTGGAATTTGGAAGACTTATTTTTTGCACATATATGGAAACCTACAAAAATTTCGGTACTTTTTGGTTATCTCACCCCCGTTAAAAAAATTGCCATTAAAAAATTGGGTTAAAAAATTGTTTGTGTGTCTCTGTTTGTCCTCACAACATCGCTTGACAACCGATGCCGGTGTGTTTACATTCCCGTAACAAGCGGTTCGGCAAAAGACTGAAACAAACCACACCATTCCTATTGAAGAGGCCAAACGTCAACAATGTGCTGAAGTATTGAATCCAAAGAATCTAACTCTTTCAATCCAATCTGTTGTCGCCAGATTAACTCGATTTTTTAGAGGGGAGATAACCCATTTTTTTAATGGGGGTGAGATAAGCAAAAGGTACCAAACAAACAAAAACATGAATTCTTACAACATCAATAATTAAAAACAATACGGAACACTGAAGATAAAATTAGGTCAAAAGCTCTATCCGCCATTTCGTTAAATATCCGGACATCGCTTTCAATAGTTCGAAGAGATGCTTGAAACGGAAGGCTTTTTGCCTAACATACAGTTTAGGAGTTTGGAAAAGTGAAGCAAGTTGATCAGGAGCGACAATTATGAAAATCCGATAATTTCATGTAAACAATCTATAGTGAATCGACAGGAACAACACTATCACTTACCACCAGCGTTTTTCTCTTTCTATACAGATCAGAAGTCATGATGGGTTATTGCACTGCTTCGAGAGTCAAAAGTGCGAGCAGTTACTCTAAGAAGGCACATCACACACACACACACACACACACACACATTTAGTGTTTTTATTTCTATTTCTGAATTCTGGCCTATATCTGTAGCTTGGTTATTTGTACTTCTCTGGAACGGCTATCCTTTTCAGGAATGGTGTCCTTGCCGACATCCTTAAAAAGATAGCACAGCAGCTGCGTTGTCTGCGGTAAATACAAAGTCAAAGTGATGCACTGCACATAAGCATACAAGGCCACCACAGATATTATGCCTAGAAGGACCACATCTGGCATGCCAGTGCAACTGTTGAATGTCAGAAGTCTGTTATAATTTTGCGACAGAAGGAAAATTTCATTTGACACCCCTTTCCATATGCTTTGAAGTAATTAGCATGCATGGTGCATACAGAAACGCATGTAACCTCGATTTACGAATTAAATTCTTTCCTGAAGGCCGTCCGTCACCCGAAATGTTCGCAAACCAAAACTATTTTTAAAGCGCGGTGAATTTGAGCAGAAATACGAACTGAGCGAAAGCGAGACAGTAACTGACGCTCTCGTACTGATACTTCCAGCTGGTCACCAACTGCGTATTCGTTACTCGAGACGTCATTCGTCGCCCGAAACGTTTTGTATTTGTAAGACTGTTCGTACACCGATTTGTTTGTAATGAGAGGTATTCATAAACCAAGGTCCCACAGAAGAAATAGAAGAAAACTCTCGTATGAACGCTCAAAGCACTTCTCTATGTAACAGCGCCGATTCTGATGTGTGTCTCTTAATGGCATGTGTTGTCGGAAACCATTAGTTTATCGATTTCAACTTTCTCTTGCAAGTGGACCATTAATATACAGAAATGGTTAAGGCAGTGAGCTCGAAGAATCGTTAACACGCGGGGGGAATTGCTTTGTGACATTTCATCCATCTTTACGTTTTGAGTTCAAATTCCGCCGAGGTCGACTTTGCCTTTCATCCTTTCAGGGTCGATGAAATAAGTACCAACTGAGCAATAGGATCGATGGAATCGACTACCTCCCTCTCCGAAATTGCTGGCCTTGTGCCAAAATTTGAAACTAACATACAGAAGGAAAAACCTAAGACTCATATCCAAAACTTGGAGTACATCAGAGTTGATTCCAAGAGTGTAAGAGAACCTCTCTCAGCACATACTGCAGCGGAATTGTCCAATAAGAGTCTTCCAGTCTATTGAAAAATAAACAGATGGTAACTTCTGCAATGTGGATTGCATGTTAGCCATGACTGAAGACAACGGAATTGCTTTCGTTGACGTTACCAAAACGACAGACTTCTTGAGTGTGACATGGATAAGCAAGCATCTCAAAAGAGCTGAGTCTACAGAAATGATATTTTTGTTACTAAGAAGGGAGTGATATTCAAGATAGTAGCAGGGTTAACTCTTTCGAGGAGAATGACATCATTCTTTACCTTCCTAAGTGTAGAGTATGGCTCTACAACTGGCTGTCTTGATCAGCTTTGATATGTTTGAAGTGAGGGTAACAAGATGATAATTTGCTGGAGGAAAGAAGTTGCTTTTCTTTAGAATGGGACATACTGTCCTATGCTTTCGTAGACTTGGATAGACGTGTGGCGGGGACTAGAAACCGAATCCCTAGATACGCAGTCAGACATCATGACTGAACCACTGTAGTTTCACATGATTGGTCTATTAAGCAACCAATCAACGTCAAGCCGTCGCGTGATTCAATCTTCTAGAATCTTTTTCTTGCGCCCTATAAAAGGCCGCTTTTGGTAGTAATTGCAGAATGCTGAGGCAGCTGAGTGAGATGTGTAGCATGTCTGTACTAGCATTGGTTTAAAACATATCTCAGGTAGGCTCATACGATACTGTAAGTTTACAGCTCTATTCGGTCTGTGATTGGCTGAATAAACAGGCCCTCTCTACTACGTCCGATTGTCACTTATATAATGTAGCTGCTGCCATGTTTAATCGAGTTCCTTTCACTTCGTTTCTCCAAGGACTCCCGGTTTGTTGTTTGGTTCTATCGCGTTTGCGCTGGTGTCTCACACACAGAACAATTCTTCTTCCACGTGCGCTAGCAGTAGCGACCAAACTCAATGCCGTTATCTCATGCCTACGAGAAACACTTTGTAGTGGCGCGAAATTATAGTCGCCATTGAGGAAGTACTATTCTGCGCATGCGCAGGGGACTTCACCACCGGAAGCCCCTCGAGTGCGCATGCGTAGTAAAACTGGTACTTAAAGAGTGAGTTTCATTTTCTTAGCGAGTTGAGGACGGACCTTCTACGTGACAACTCCTCGCTCCTCAACGAAGCACTTTTCACCTCGATGCCTTCGATGGTGATAGCTACTTGCTTCTCTGGCAGGCATCAAGGAAGCCCTTAACCTTCCAAAACCAAATAATAACTTAATCAGCGGCTGCTAAGCTGAATGACAGGAATTGTGAAACCAAGCATCATAAAAAAAATAAAACTTATTTTTTATTATGTTGTAAAATTGTTCTAATGTCTTTTCATATATAATTATGTTGAAAGGTGATAGAGAGAGACTAATGTCTCTATGACAACTATCAAACTTTTACAACTTCTATCAAGTCTCTTTCTACATGCACAAAGTACATCTAATGTCTTCATGCATTCATTCATTCACCGCTACCACACTACACGCATCTCTGTAAAACACAACTTACTTCTTTACAGAAATCTTATACAAAGCATTGACATTGTACGTAATCCACTGCTACAATAAACTTCATAATCTTAAAAGTCGAGTTGTTGTATATCACCGCACAGCTATCTAACAGCTGTAGAACACGGGAACACAATGGGTGACGTCTGTATGTCGTACACTGCTATCAACAACTACCGACATCGTCTCTTCAACCAACAATTGTGGAGTCAACCCGACGCGAGAACAACTTTTGTTAAACTAATAACCAACGGACAACGTTAAGGTGGTAGTACTTTCATACCGCTACAGATGTGTCTCTATTCTTTATTTCATGGAAATTGGCCATGAAGGCCTTACATAGAAGCAAAACGGGCTGGACATTTACATTAATGAATGAGAAATGACAAAATGCGAACGTTATAAATGGGAGGGGTATTCGGCGTCCGCCGACCGAAAACCCCTCGAAATCACTGTTCTTTTACAATTCAAATTACGTACAATCAAATCAAATCAAACAGTCAAAATAACATGATTTAATAATCAATGAATAGGCGCTTAGGCCTCTTAAACTTCCTCCCCGAGCAACTTTTATGCCGCCCGCAGGCAAGCCTGCTGCGACAAATCGGGGCCTATTCCAAGGAATTGAAAATCTTCCTTTCTAAAGGAGGCCATTATCTTGAACAACTCTGTGTTGCTCAGAACCTCCGCTTACACCTGTGGAGGCCACTTTGGATAGTCCAGGCACCCGGACTCACACTGTTCACGGTCCAGTATGCCATCCAAGTAGCACTCCACGACCCCACCCCTGTGGTAGAAGACAATGCAATCACTGTCCCACTCACAGGGGGGGGGAGCCTCAGTCTGCTTCATCGGTGGCACCCTTCCCACCGATGTGTCTCCATTCTTATTTCTGTATGGCCCACAAGGGGCTAAACATAGAGGGGACAAACAAGGACAGACAAATGGATTAAGTCGATTACATCGACCCCAGTGCGTAACTGGTACTTAATTTATCGACCCCGAAAGGATGAAAGGCAAAGTCAACCTCGGCGGAATTTGAACTCAGAATGTAGCGGCAGATGAAATACCACTAAGCATTTCGCCCGGCGTGCTAACGTTTCTGCCAGCTCTCCGATGTGTCTCCATTCTTGTCACACCAAACGGCCCACACACACACGGCTCGGACAGATGACCAACAACCACCATCGCCACAAAAAAGCACAATTGTTCCCAGTTATGTTGGACAAGCTGCATGCTACTGAATCATTAGCTCACTGTAAACTCCAAGCAGTATATTTCTCTCAGTATGTAATTATTGGAGGCGCATGGCTTAGTGGTTAGGGTGTTGGACTCATGATTTTGTAAGATTGTGGTTTCGATTCCTGGACTGGTCAACGCTTTGCATTCTTGAGCAAAACACTTCATCTCATGTTGCTCCAGTCCACTCAACTGGCAAAAATGAGTAATCCTGCGACGGATCGGCGTCTCGTCGGGATGGGGAATATATACGCCATTGAAACTAGGAAACCGGCCCTCATGAGTCTAGATGACTCGGAAAGGAACTTTACTACTTTTATGTAATTATTGCCGTTGTTATTTGTAAAAGACCAACGCAGTTTGACTTCATGTTTAATAATAAAATTTATTGAATGTTCGCGGATGTTCAGTTACTTTCCCACAAAACCAAGCGACATATTTTCATTCATCAACCAAGCAACCACCACCACAGACCATCCCAACAACCTTCAGACCGCGACAGAACATACTGTCTGATGCTTTTCTTGACTAGGATGTCTGTGGAGACAGAAAGATTTAAGAATTTGGAGAGGTTAAGACAGCTCTGAGAATAATTGACAGGATCACGATCAGTCGCTCTGTTTGGCGAGATAATCAGTGAGTGTGCATATATGGTAGTGAGTGAGATTGGTTGGCTGGGTGGAAAAGAATTTTGGAAGAGTTTTATTTTTATGTTTGTTGATTGGAAACGAAACACACAACAAAAGCAATCTCTTCAGCAGCAGGTCTGTTACTTACAGAGCCATCTTCATTGAGAAGTGGTAGGTAGGAAATTCTGCAAAGTAAGAAGAGATCCTCTTGGCGATGATGCAGAAAGACAAGCTGTAATTTAGGAAGTGTGTGTGTGTGTGTGTGTGTGTGTGTGTGTGAGAGAGAGAGAGAGAGAGATAGAGAGGGGGAGAGAAAGAGAGAGAGAGAGAGAGAGACAGACAGACAGAAAGCTTAGTCTGTATGATACATGAAATCATTGCTGTTTTATCGATGGTTGTTTTGTATGCCATGAAGTTGGTAAATGCTTCTCACCTTTAAGAATGAGCTGTTTTGATTAATCTTGTTACTTTCCATCCTGGATCCTGTTCATTCTACACAGCTGAAATTAAAAGAAATTGAATTCACTCTGGCGGGTCTCTTCTCTTAAGGAAGATCGTGACGTTTAGCCTTAGGTCAGCCCTGAACAAGTAGATAAACCTATGATCCGTCACTAAACCTCGTATTTTATGACGATACTAGATGTACCTACCGTGACCCGTTGGATCACAACCACTCCAAGTTGAAAATGTCGATGTGCATCAAGAAAGGAAAAAAAAAACACTATTTGGAACTTCATGCAATAAAATTCTTTGGTGTGACAACAGAAACACGACCAAGTGTTTCTTCGTTGAAAACGTTCAAATAGCCTTCAACTTTTCCCCCCGCTTTCTCCTTTGCCATTCCTTGTTCCAAGTGAAATACTTGGGTACTTCAGCATAAAGTAATGTCTTTGCAAAGTCATCGTTAATGCACAATGTAAAGAATTCTGTCAATGTTGTTCTCATCCGTTGTTCATTGACAGCCATACATTTCCCCATAATTTCTGAGCAATAATCTTTGTTCGTCTGGTAGACGAACTTGCAGACTCACTATTGCAGGTGCTCTTTGATGAATTGAAAATCCTAAAATGGATGTAACTGCTTCGGATGGTCTAATATACCTACCCATTAGATATTGACTAATTTCGTTATCATTATTTATTTGAACAGCAGCTTGGTCATTTCCTTTCAGCGTGTACTTGATGGCGTACTTAACTGACCTCACTGAGGCAACGATTTCAACGTTGCAGTGGCATTTGAATGTTCTTAAAAGAGTTTCATTATAAGGTACAACCCATTTGTTGTTTGTTTTTCCATTCTTATGAGATTCAACTCCTTCCATTGCAACTGATCGTCGTCTATAAAGAGAGTCTCTCTGTCTGTATTTCTGCTTTTTGATTAAAATTATAAAGATCAATATTTCATTTTAAATAAAATAGTAATTTTCCCCTTTAAGAAAAAAAAATATCAAGTACCCGTGATTTAAAAATATCATAAAAATATAGGGAGAATTTCTATTTTTCAAGTCCACGGCATTCCAAATGATTGAGGAAAGATAAAAGGACGGACGGCGGTAGCTGACACGACCCTTCGAAGTGTCGACATTTTCAGCTTGATTTTTCTTTTTCTTAAAGAGGGAAAATGACTATTTTATTTGTAATCTTATTCAAATGGCAGGAAAACAAACTTTGAGTTTTAGCATGATATAGATAGAAGATAAATGGAATGTCTTGGACTACATTATTCAATGTTTCCTTCTTTTATTTTTGTAATTTGAGAAAGGTTTGATTGCTTTTTCTAGCGGCTAGAGCGATCGCGTTGATGCCCACCTTTCAATACGTCCTCGGGAGGATCTTTTTATCCGTCCCCTATCTATTTCTTGTTTTCTGATGGACATATATGAGAAAATCGTAGCCAAATTCTCTCAAATCATACAGGCAGAACTGTTAACACGTCGGACAAAATGCTTAGCAGTATTTCGTCCGTTGTTACGTTCTGAGTTCAAATACTGCCGAGGTCGACTTTGCCTTTGGGAGTCGATAACCAGTTGAGTACTGGAGTACTGGAGTAATCGACTTACCCTCTTCCTAGAAATTGCTGACCTTCTACCAAAATTTGGAACACATTGGATAGTTGCAGTTTTGGGGATAAAATAAATAAATAAATAAAACTATCATGGTTTAAGCCTTTAACCAGGTTTGCTTGAGCACAAACGACTGAAAACTGACAGCAAGGCATTTTTGGTTGAATAGTTAAAGGAGTGTCGGAGTGTCAAGAAATTGATAGTAAAGGAACAAGCAGTAGAGTTTATAAGAAACTCCAGCATCTCAAGAAACTTGTGATAGTTTCTGTTAGTAAGAATTAATCAATAGGAATTGGTGAAGTTTATTTAATTCGTCGCGAGAAGTAACTTTGTCTAGGAAGAAAAGAGAAAATAAAAGGTGGTTTTCTGTCTGGGTTGGAAACACGTAAAATTAAAATAAAATATAATGGGTATGATTAATTAGTTTAATAAATTTAGAAATTTCTACTGAAGTGGATGCAAAAGTTCGTTCAAAATCGCGCGCGTGTGTGTATGTATGAGTGTACTGCGTATATGCAAATGATTGTGCACGTGCTTTCGTGCAGTGTATATGCATGTGTTTCTTTGTATATGTGCATATTTGTATATATGCAAGCGAGTGTATGTGCTTTGCGTGCACACAAGTGTACGTGCGTGTGTATGTGTGTATTAATGTGCACGCTTGTATATTGTTTGCGTATGTGTATGTGCGTATGCACGCCTGTGCATGTTTATTAGTGTGTATCTGTGTGTGTGTTCGTCTGCGTATGTTTATGCGTGTGCGTAGAGAGGAAAAGAGTATGAGACGAATAGAAAGAAAGAGAGAGGAGATAAAAATATGGGGAAGGAAGAAAGAAAGAAAAACGTATTTGCTATCATTAACTTCCCCAAACAAGCATCGAACGACACAGACAGATTGAAATGGCGAGAAACTGAAATATATGGAGAGAAAGTAGGGGGTCATTAGTAAGTTATAAGTAGACATAGGGAGAAACATAAATAATATAAAGAGAAATACAATACAAAGAATTGAATTGACTGAAGAAATAAATAGTGACAATGTAGAAAGAGAAGGCAGGATTGATAAGAGAGGGAAAGATGGCTAGACAGAGACAATAAGAGAGAGAGAGGGGGAGAGATGGCTCGCCAGCAAGATAAACAGTTACAATAAGAGAGAGAGTGAGAGAGATGGCTCGCTAGCAAGATAATCAGTTACAATGAGAGAGACGGCTCGCCAGCAAGATAAACAGTTACACTAAGAGAGAAAGATGGCTCGCCAGCAAGATAAACAGTGACTATAAAAGAGTTACAGAAGTGAAAAACGACAGAAAGAAGAAGCGAACATGGCGACATCAAAACGTAGGGGAAAAATGTCGAAAAAGTCTAAAATTGTCGCAAGAGTTAAAGGTAAAGCTATAAAAGTTTTTCTATTTCTGTTTTATTTGAAATTAATGTGATTTGTGTTGTAATTGTTTTAAACGGTTCCGCCATAAAAAAAGGTGATAAAATTTTCAATTTGTTTTTGTTATTTTCTACATTAAGAAAAGAGTTGGATATTAAGATTCTCTTTTTATGTTGTATAATGTTATAATTTAACAAATTCATTGCTAGAATTTCACTAAATATCTCTGAAAATAAATTAATAAAAGCAACGCTTTCACTTTTTACTTGAACCGGAAGCTTCGTTCTGCTAAAAGCTTAACACAAAAGCTTTCACTTTTGCCAACGCTATTGTATACATATGCTGACATGGCGACAGTTAAACGTAGGGAAAACATGTCGAAAAAGTCCAAAATAGTCGCCAGATTCAAAGGTAAATGGATAAAAGTTGTATTTTTCTTTCTGTTTTATTGTCAAATGAAGTTAAGTTGTAAATGTTTGTCGTGTGGCTGTTGTTGTCTCGGTGACTTGGGACAGTGGCGATGTCGGCTGCTAGCGACCATGCAAAACAACTTCTAAATCTTTATTGTTTTAACTACTTCACACATTTTTCAGTAATTCCTTTGAATAGAGAACTGTTTAAAAACGCGAATGTTTCGTAATTTCTTCAAATTACTTGTATTTACATCAAGCCATAAAAGTTTCGCAGCCAGTAAAGGCGGCAATCTCTTCTCTCCGGCATGACAGACGATCTAAGATGGCGTCGTCAACATGTTGTTTGCTTGTCGTCGTTGTTTCCTACTTAAGCAGACTTTCCCATCGTTATTTTCTTCAAGCCATCGCTTTTGTCAGCTCCACTCCATTGTATGAATCTGTTTATTATCATATATTTACAGTTTATATGGAATAAACTAATAAAATGGCGATATTACAACAGTAAAGAAGCTGTTTGTCTAACTTTTCGCTGTTAAACTATATTTGTGTTGTACAAACAACAGCCACGTGTAGTCAGTTTTTCTCGTCATTTAAGAGTTTTAAAATCATTTCAAACATTAAATTTATCCACTTAGGCATAGTTTAAAATGACGATGTTATAGTTGTTTACTATATATATAAATATTGTGTATGATGCGTGTATGCGTTGTTTGTTTTTATGTCGTATTTATTATTGATAAAAACAATTTTACATTAAGCCGAGGAATTTCGCAATACTTTTTATTGAGTAAATATTTATTCTGGGGTGATAATATTTATTATACTTTTACAAGAAGAGCAGGGACACTCGTTTCGAAATTTCGGTCTAGTCTGATGACAGCTTAAAAATCGAAACTTCGAAGTCACTATCAACCTTTTCCTTATCAAAATAAATATGTACTCCACTGAAAGTACTGAGTGATCTTTTAGCTTATTATTAACTTGTTTTTATCTATAACATCAGATAAAAACAATTGTATATATATATATATATATATATATATATATATATATATGAGAGAGCGAGTGAGAAAGTTGAGGACATACTTATACAATAGCGTTGTCAAAGTATAATCTTCTATCAAACTGTCTTAGAATAAGGCTTTCAACTGAAGTGAAAAAACTACAATAAATATTAACAGACGTTTTCAGACAGTTGCGATTGACCCCCAAGTAAGGACCAGATGAATAATACCAACCCACCATTATATATAATATTTCTTTTTGCTTTTTATTTTATACAATATAACGCAAACGGTTTACTTTGACCGGAAGCTTTGTTCTGCTAAAACTTGGCTGAAACGGTTTCACATTTAAAGACGCTATTGTACACATATGCTCACGTTCAACCTTTCTTGTTTGTGTTTTACATCATAGAAAGTTCCTTAAATAATAAATAACTCAATGTATTTTCACTAAACAGCTACATCCTTCATATTCGTTTCTTTCAGATAATACTTTTTGGGGGATTTTTTTTTATTTGATCGTTGTTTAATTTTCAGTGTAAAACTTCTGCATTCTTGTACAATAGCGTCGGCGACGGCGAAAATGAAACTTTATTTGTGTCAAATTCTAGCAGAAGAAAGCTTCCGGCTAAAGTTAAAAAAAGAAAACAAACAAAAGTGTCTTTTTACCTAATATAACGTGTAATTCAACAAATTTATTTTCACACATGATGACATTGACTCTGGGGTCAACATTTTGAGGTGAACAAAGTCAATAAAATTGATCCCAAGAATGAAAGGGGAAGTTGACCTCTGAGATTAAAACTCGAAGCACATCATCATCATCATCATCATGTGTTTTAAATCTAGGTTTTGTGCCCGTTAACAGGGGTGGCAGGATCTACCTCAATGCCATAGCAACCGAGGTAGGCAAGTACAGCCCACCTCTACCTTTGGACTGGCTGGTGCCCATTCTCCTTTGCTATCATGAGGCTTTTTTGGAGCTGGATTTTCTACGGGGAGCATGCCCTTGCTTACCCCCAGCCTCAGTTTCTAGACATGAGTGGTCCAGAGACCAAGGCCTCTACCACGATTTTTAAGAAATGTGGTGAAAAACTAGCTCAGGAAGGTAGGGATGCTACTCCTTGAGACCCCTTTCGGATCCCCTTAACTAAAACATAAATGATTACCAAAAGGCATTTTGTCTGTTACTTGTCAATTCATCACACACACATTATTGGTCAGATATCTGTAAGTCAGAAAAATTGAGTACTTCTACTATAATATTGTTGATTAGTATATTCCTGATCAGGACATACAACTGGTCAGAAAGTTATAGTTTTCGTGCCTACTATTGCACTTAGCAATATTGACAACTTTTCAGGCATGCTGGCTAAAAGTGCATAGCTTCTTTTATGCTGGAGGTGAATATACTGTCCTGGTATGCTCAATGTTGATAAAAAGCAGAATGAAATGAAAAATGTGAAAACTTTTCTGGGAAGGACAGAAGAGTTGTCTCTCTTGGTACTGTGCCAGCTGTGGGTGAAGTGGGTCAGTTGTGTCTGTGTAGTAGTCTCTAGTCCAAAGTAAAAGGCCAACCACATTGCCAAAATAAATTTTCTGTTATGAGGGCAGCCACTGAATATTTCACTTTTTGAGATCAAGACAGCACCCAGATTGTGTAAACTTTTTAGAATTATTTTCCTCTCAGCCAAGCAATGTATCCATTCAGATCAGGTCATATCTCATCATCATCATCATCGTCGTCGTTTAACGTCTGCTTTCTGTTAAACGACGACAATGATGATGATGAGATATGACCTAGGATGTTCCAGCAGTTTCCAGTTGATTTCGTACAGTGTTCCTTTCTCTTTTGAGCACCATATATTGCTGGTTAATGTTGTAAAGTCATACCTCTCTTCTAAATGAGGTCTTGTGATTATTTTCACTGGCCTTAAAGGGAACCTCTATTACCCCAATGTATTCTGTTGAGATACAGTAAAAACCTGAGCTGACATAAATGTCTTTATTACCATTAAGAATCCCAAACTGAGCTTCATCTCCAAACCTGAGTGCTGCTTGATTAACCCAGCTAAACTGGAGATTCACCTGGTGAGTAAACACATATTGAGGAAGATGAGCAATGATAGAAGGAAGGAATCACATCTTTCCTTATAGTGTAACACTTGTGGAGTAATTTCATGGTTTCAGATTGCTACACCAGTCCTCAGTCAAATCGTCCAACCCATGCTAGCATAGAAAGTGGACGTTAAACGATGATGATGATGATGATGAAGACAGGCCAGGATAGAAGCAGAGCAAGGCTTTCGCAGTTCAATACAGTGGATTTCTATCTCTCCACAATGAAGGGGTTGTTAGAAAGAGAGTTCAGTGATGTTAGTGATAGGAATATAGAGCTAATAAAGGCTGATGCCAGTACCCCCTGACTGGCTTCCGTGCCAGTGGCATGTAAAAAGCACCATCTGAATGTGATGGAGGCCAGGACTGCCTGACTGACTCCTGTGCCGGTGGCACGTAAAAACACCCACTACATTTTTGGAGTGGTTGGCATTAGGAAAAGCATCCAGCTGTAGAAACCTTGCCAGATCAGAGCTTGGTGCAGCCTCCTGGCTTGTCAGTCCCCAAATGGTCCAAACCATAAACGATGATGATGATGATGAATGCATGCCAGAAAAACCTTGCAGTTCAACAAAGTTTTGGCCTAGATCAGATGATGAACAGACCTCGAAAACTCCTTTGATGTGAAGATGGGAGATGTCTTATGTGCAATCTATTAGGCTTATTTATACTTGACATTGCTGGTGGACCGAACAAGAGCTGGCAAGTGACCTACTGCTATGGATGCAAAGCATGGCCATACTTGAGCAGGTTGTGCGGACATAATGTATGTAGTTCAACTCGCTAGAGATGCTGGATGCCTCCCTGAAGACCTCCGTCTACTCATGCAAGATTGAGAGGAATGGCGCGTGCAGGTTCAAAATGTCTGAGTAAGCTCAACCAAACGATGGTGATACTTGACACTTAAGAAATTCCTGCTGACCTTTTTTGTCCTATATTGAGATAACTCTTTAGCCATCTCAAGTGGCTTGAACAGGCATAGCCTGAAGAAAGATCTGACTCCCTTTGACTAAAGGTAACCATAGAGACCAACCTTACCGTAGTAAATTTCTTAGGTGTAATGCTCAGTTTGGGTATTGGTTCGTACAGGCCCCACAGCAAATATAATGAAAGGCCTTTGTAGCTTGGAAAGTTTGTGAGGCAGCCATCTAAGATTGGTAGAGAAAAGGAAGATCTTGATAGTCTTCAACTGGAAACATAATGGAAATGTTTGCAACTGAAGAGACCTGGTTAAAGGTGCTCGAGAGCCAGGTGGTGGCGTTAAAATGGTTGGCAGATTAACTTCAGTCCATTCAAGAATTTTCTCTATAGTTGCTATTTAGCAATTTTCACTCACAAGGTTTTGTGTTGACTCATTGCTATAGTAAAAGATACTTGCTCAAGGAGAGAACCATATGGTTATGAAGCAAAATTCTTGAGCATGTGGCCATATTGGTTGAAGTAACAATTGCAAGAAATGTACTTGTTCAAGAAAAAAACACACACAGTACACTCTGTAAAGTGGTTGATGTTAGGAAGGGTACCCAGCCATAGAAACAATGCCAAAGCAGATAGCAGGGTTTGGCAGAGTTCTCTGGGTTGCCAGCTCCTGTCAAACCATCCAACCCATGCCGACATGCTTGACTAAAGGTGGTACTCCAGCATGGTCAAATGAATGAAACAAGTAAAAAGCGAGAGTAAAAAATTCCAAATTCAAGCATTTAAAAGTACAAAATATACACCCATTGAGAAAGGTACAAATTGGTGGAGGGGAAAATATTTTGGAGGACATAGACATAGCAAATGATTTAGAAAAACAGAGAAGTGAAATATAGACAAACAACAACCAATGAGTGTGTTTATAGGCTTTATTAATTATGACACTTCCAAAATACAGCCACATCTTTTTTTAATATTCAATCAACAATATTAAATTTTAGTATTTTTATTGCAGACTTTTTTTTTTGCATTCCTAGATGCAGGTGTGGTCTTGGATCAGTCTCACTGCATGTCACCTTAGGCAAGTGTAATCTACTCTAGCCAAAGCTTTATGAGAGGATTTGGTACATGGAAACTGAAAGAAGCCCGTCATGTGTGTGTGTTTTTGTGCATATCCTTACTTTGACATCTTGTGATAATTGGAAATGAGAATCACCATCAATGAGGGATGTTGTGCCTTTCTTGTCTTCCATGGTGAAATATTACCTTGCTTGGAAACAAGCAAGTGTTGGCAACAGGAAGGGCATCCAGCTGTAAAAAGTCTACATCAGCAAATTCCACCTAACCCATGCAGACATGGTAAAATGGATGTTAAATGATGCTGATTGTTCTGTATGGTGGCATGTCATTTCTAGTTGTTAGATACAATTTAGGCCCTGTATGTTTAGAAATGCATGGCATATGCTAATGGGTTCAAATATGAGTGTGGTTGCTAAAGGCAGGTTAAAGATAATATTACATCACCCCTTCTCCAATGTCAATTGAACAAGAATTTATGTTTAAAGGCTTAATCAACTGGAGGAAGGGAGGTGCTTGTGGCCTGAGATTTCTGGGAGGAAATTATCCCTAAACTGGTGACTCTGCCCAAATGTCGTTAAAGACACCCAAGGCCCAGATGGTGGTTTTGTTAAACTAGCTCCTGCAATTAAGTTTCCTCCCATCTAAGAATAAAAAAAAAAAAACAGTAAAAATATGTAAAAAAAGAAAAGAATATATATATGCAAAGCAATTTTGAAAATATTGTTCATTCTCAATATCTCCAACAAGCTGCTTCATGCTGTCAGCAACTCTAGTCTTTGTTCTGTGACTCACAGACACACTCTGCTGCTGTGTGTGTTTTTTCTAGTCTCATATTTCATGTCATCCTTGCATAAAATAGTTGAAGTGAATTCATTAGTCTGTCTGTTGTACAAAGAATCTGTTGATGTGGAATTAGACGGAGGAGAGTGTCGAGTTACACAAAAGTAATGAATACAAAGAATTTTTATAAATTTTTGTTCAGAAAAATATTCACAAAAGTTCTTCCTAATGCCATCCTCTTGTCTAAAATGTATGTTACTATATAGCAAGAAACCTGTTCCGCTCTGGCCCATCCCCTCGTAATTTAGCCTCTCATCTCCTTGCATAAAGACACCTCTCTCAAAGTATGTGGTATTGCAAGCTGCATGGAAACCCCACCAATTCTGGTGGCACAAAGGGGGGAAAAAAAGACCACCTAGTAAACATTGTAAAGTGGTTGGCAGTAGGAAGGACCCATCTAGCTGTAGAAGCTGAAGTGTAAAGGGCTTCAAGGAAGTCTCTTACCCTTCTTAGCAAACAATTCCGAAAAGGAACCCCTCAACCCCTGTCTGGAACTTGTGCAAACCTAAGATACCCTCTACCCTACCCGTTGGTCTGCAGATAGAATACCCCAGGACCCATACTTGTGCACATCTGTTCCCAGTGACTGCCCATGCAAAAAAGGGTTTGGAGTAGAGATTGTTTGCCAACATAACATGGCAGTCCTGGTTTAGGACGAATGTTGCTGTAATTTAGCCCCAGGACACATCGTCTCCAGCTGGCTATACAACACGATCTGTGTCAATTGGAAGGGAAGGTGAAGGAGGTAATGGGTGGCAGCAGAGGTGATGTGAAGTGTGTGTCTGTATGAGAGAGAGAGAGAGAGAGAGAGAGACATACAGACAGATGTACAGTGCCAGGGATAAAATCAGAGGTATAGAAGGGCAAATAGTGAGTAAAGACCACAGCTGTCTCCTGTTTTGGGAGTAAGGCTTTTTAGCATGTGCCATGCTTTCCTGAATTGTTTTGAGGAACTCCTGTAGTTATGAGCAAAGAGCAGACACAAAACATTCCTGATCCTCCAGACAAGCTGAGTGGATTGGGCCAATACAAAGTAAAATGCCTTGCCCAAGGACACAACACACCACCTGGACCAGAAATTGAACTCATGAACTTATGGCCATGCGCCCAGCACTTTAATCAATATGAATAAGTTTTTCTGTAGTTGACGTTTAGCCCCAGGTCAGCCTTGATCACCTAGACTGTGACCAAAGCTGTTCCTGCTGTAATTATCCTGTCTCTTATTTTCAGACTCAGTTTATCAAAGACTGCATTGGCCAAATGTGCTCTGCCTTGTTTAAGATGGTAGTGTGTTGGCTACTATTTCTACCAGGTCAAGCAACCAAGCAGAGGCTTTTTTGTAGACTTGTTCTTTAGTTGCATGTCAATTTTGTCATTAAGCAGTCACCTGTGAAATTTTTTAAAAATTTTTATCAGACAGGTAGGCAGAGGGTAAGATGCACAAAGACTTTTCATAAATAACTTTCTGTATATTTATTGCAGAATCTCATGAACACAATAAACAATGGAAATTTGTTGACGAAAATGACAAACAGTTTGAAGAAAAGACAAACGGATCCTTAAGTAGCCAGGTCTCATACATGTCCTTGGATGTTTTAGCTCAAGTTGCAGCTGATAAATTACGAGATGATGAAAAATTACGGCAGAAATCAACATCTAAAAAGGTTTTTAATTTGATTTTATTTATTTGTGAAATGATTTCAATTAGGAGGATGGGAGGGTGCTCCTGGCCCTCACAGACTCTCTGAGACAAGCATCATTGATGTGATTTAATGATTTTAATGTATGATGAGACTGGTTTTAGTTCTTCTGTATTTTGACTGAACATAAATGCAAAAAAGCAGCTGAATGAATTGCATTTCTTACATTATTTACATTTGACGGACATTTGTCCTCACCTTGTTTGTTGTTAACACGTTTCAGCTGATGTACTCTCCAGCCTTCATCAGGTGTCCTGGGGGAATTTCGAACCTGGGTTCAACAAATATCCATCAAATGTAAATAATGTACATAATTCCTCATCTCTCAAATATTGTGTCAAGAAAATAAGATAACGAGAGGCTGGTGGAATCGTTAGCACACTAGACGAAGTGCTTATCAGCATTTCGTCTGTCTTTATGTTCTGAGTTCAAATTCTGACATGGTCTGCTTTTCCTTTCGTCCTTTCGGGATCAATAAGATATGTTCCAGTTGAGCTCTAGGGTCAATGTAATCAACTTAACCCCTCCTTCAGAATTGCTGGCCTTGTGCCAGAATTTGAAACTGATATGTGTCAAGGAACTAGATACCATCATAATCATGATCATCTTTATCATCATTTAAAGTCTGCATTCCATGCTGGCATGGGCTGGATGCTTGACAGGATTTGACTAGCTTAAGGGCTGCTTTGGTCTCTGGTGTCTGCTTTGGCAAGGTCTCTACAGCTGAATGTCTTTCTCATGCTAACCACTTTACAGAGTATACTGGGTGCTTTTTTTGTGGTGACTTGCAAAGCCACCAAGTAACTCGGGAGACAAAACCTCAACTGAGTGAAGATGCAGTATTTGGAGAGGTAGCTTTGTGCCAGGTTTAGAAAAGTTTAAAGTAGGAAAGGGAGGCAGGAACAAGTGTTTTGCTGTAGAGGAGATGTATGGCTACATCTATCTCTTCTATGCTATGTATGTGTGTGTGTGTGTATATATATATATATATATATATAT
>NC_068982.1:186882174-186892916 GCF_001194135.2 Octopus bimaculoides | reverse complement strand
CAGAAAAGTGCCAAGAAAAATTCACAAGTTTTGGAAATGAAACGAAAGCAAAAATGCACATGAAACAACATTTAATCAATCATATCGATCAGCTAGTGTATGAAGCAAATGGTATGATAAATTTGAATTTTATTTATGTTTTGACTGTTTCATATCAGTAATTCAGTTTTTATCATCATCATCATCAGTTTTGTTTTCAAGAATTAAATAGCTTTAATTTAGCTCTATTTTAGAGTATTGAGCATATGGTGTACACATGGCTGTGTGGTTAAGAAGTTCAATTACCAACCACATGATTTTAGGTTCAATCTCCTTTGTGATTTTGTGGCACCTTAGGCAGATGTCTTTTGTTATTATTTCAGGTCAACCAAATCTTTGTGAATGGCACTGGTGAATGGAAACTGCATGATGCCTAGTGTGTGTGTGTATTTATGTTTCCTTATTTTGACATTGCACCATAGTTGTTAACGAATATCACTGTTGTACATTCTGTCATTTATTTGCAATCTTCAGTGAAAACATGTCCAGCCATTGTGCTGTTTGTACATAAAGGACTAAGAGAAATATTGCCTTGCTTGGAAACAAGTGAGAGTTGACTACATGAAGGGCGTCTGGCCATAAAACATCTACCTCAATCAATTTTGCCTGACCCATGGACATTAAAATTTCTTTATTATAGGCATGTAGCCTTTACAAAGAAGGGACAATACCAGGACAGACAACACAAAACGTGGGGTACATATAACGAATGATGTTTGTGAAATGACAGATTAAATGAAAAGATGAAATGGCTTACGAGTCCCCCCCCCACAAGCTCGCAGTTCCATTTTACTGTTCTTGTATACAGTCTCTCATTGTTATTACCATTCGTCTGTTATATATTCGATCAGATCCTCTCTCCCAACAACACTGGGAAGATTCTCATAACGAACATATATTTGCGTCATATTAATTAATTCAGGAAATAATCCACACAGTCTTTCTATCTTTTCACTCTCCAACAACGCCGCTTTCTCATCTGGTTCACACAAATCCGGATTCAATTTAACTCTAATCAACCCTTTCATTTTTGTTAGCTTCTTTTCCAATTCTATATCTTTTTTGTAATACATCAACATTCTTAGATTCCATCCCAATGGTCATTCTATTCTCCTTACTTTTTGCGCATGTACTTTCTCCACCCAATCATCAGTTTTCACCCTTCTAATTCTATCTTTTTCACTGCTTGTTGCTGTCTCCGGCTCTGTGGTTCGAGACTCAGTGTCTTCTGTTTTGTTCACCAATTTCTTTTTGGACATTAAAATTGAGGAAGAGGAAATTAAATATACTGCAATTCAAGCTTGATGAAACAGCTTTTAAATATTTGCCATTTGTTTTATTTCTTAAACTTCTAGATCCAGAAAGGAAATACCGATTTATATTTACTGCTGAACCAGTTCATGTCCGGAAAAGGAAATTATCTGGTAAAGTTACAGTTTAATTTTTGATGAAATATATTGTCAAATTATATTTTCTTCTACAGTGAATTCGTGTGGCCTTGTGATTAGGGTGTTGCACTTATGATCGCTAGATCATGTGTTCAATTCCTGAACCAATCCACATGTTGTGTTCTTGAGCAGAACATTTCATTTCATGTTGGTCCACTTGCCTAGCCACTGGGGGTGGTGTTGTCTGAAAGCTAAAATGATGCAAAGGGCATTGAGACCAACAATGTTTAACGACATCCACAATTATGATGATGATCATCATCATCCTCAACACCGTAACCATTATCATCATCATCATCACTGCTATAACACCACCACCACCACCATCAATGACATAACATCACCACCACCATCATCATCATCACTACCATAACATCACCACCACCATCATCATCACTGTCATAACATCACTACCATCACCATCATCGTCATCATCATCACTACCATTATCATCACCACCACCACCACCATTCTACTAAAGTATTTTTATGTGTTCCGGTTATTGTAAGTATATGAGAATTAATGCAGTATTTTTTTTTCTTTTTAATCAACAGAAGAAAAAGCTAAAAAGAAGAGATCGAACTATGTGAATTGTAATCCTTTAAACGGGAGCAACATCAACTGCAACAAGACTATTAAAACTTTCACTAATCTAAAAGCAACCAAAGAAGTTAGTCGAGAAAATAAGATGCCAACACCGAAGAGAAATACTGTTGATATGAATGGACCAGTGAGGTCGACAAGAAAAAATAATTTGTCTGAGAGAGAGATAAAACAATCAAACGAGACTGTAAAAAATGTTAGTTCTCCAAAAAAAGTTATGGCACAGCATAACCTTAACAAAGAAACCAAACTTAAAAAATCCCCTAAATGTAAAACCAAAAAGGTTTCTTCCAAATCTGTTCTTTTGGTGAATGAAGATGATTTAAAATTTGTAAGCACACAAGTTGCAGACGAAACGGCTAAAAAGGAGGAAGGAAACTGTGCTTCTAAGAAAGACATTGTCAAGAAGATTGACGGAAATAATGAAGAATTTATTTTAGATTTGTTAAGGAATACTCACCCACATCATGATCATTGTTACACGACGGTATCCGGTAAGAAATGTCTTGTTGAAACATGTTCTGTATATTCAGATCAGGAAGAGGACAATTCTAGCAATCACTCAGCAGATGTCGATGACAGTTCTACATTTGATAGCAGACCATTATTGCCAATATTGGAATTAGATTTTTGCAGTGAAGATATACCTACCGTGGCCTCTGAAGAGATTGTGGACAGTTCATTGCTGACCGAAGACGATGACTCTTTGGGTCATTGTGGACATAGTATGTGTTTTTTTTGTTATCTTTTTCTTTGTATCTTTTATCGACTATCTGTTTCAGTCGTTGAACTGTGGTCATGCTGGGGCACTAACTTAAACAAACAACACCAGTAAATATTTTTAAAGTCCGGCATTTATTTTCAATTGGCCTCTTGCTGAACTGCTAAGTTATGGGGGATATAAACAAACCAACACCAATCACCAAGGGGTGTGTGGGGACAAAGACACACGCATACATATGATGGGTTTCCATAGTGTTCTTTATAAAGCATTGGTTGGCCTGGGGCCATAATAGAAGACACTTGCCCAAAGTGCCATGCAGTGGGATGGAACCCAAAGCCATATGGTTGCAAAGTGAGATTCTTAACCACACAGCCATGCTTGAATCTGTAATTTTATAGAAATTTGACAAAATATGTTGAATTGGGAAGATTTCAGTTTTTTTTATTGTTATCAACTGAATTTAAATTTGCAGTTAATTTCAGAAAAGTAATTTCGTGATATTGTGAAGTATATTTGCCAGCTAAATGTGGCAGTCCCATAGAGAACAATGCTACTGTTGTTTATAACCTCAGGAAGACATCTCCTTCAACTGGCTAATGACACACTGTCTGTGTCTGTTTAATATTTGCGAAGGGAAATCATTATCATTCTCATCTCTAGCCTTACTAGGTGGCAAATATACTTCACGGTTCCGTGCTGCTACTGCTTGCTTCTCGCTCAGAGATTTAATTTTGTGATATTTGTACTAAAAAAGAAAATCAAATAAATATTTGGCTTTTTAAATTTCTGTGAAAATGTGGAGAAAAATGAGAAAATATAGATTTTAAGCATTTATTTCTGTAATACATTATAAATATAATTTGGTGCCACATAAAAAGCACCCATAATACTCTGTAAAGTGGTTGAAGTTAGGAATGGCATTCAGCTGCAGAAACCTCATCAAAACAAACCAAGGAACCTGGTATATCGCTATGGCTTGCCAGCTCCTGTCAACCCATCCAAACCAGGCCAGCGTGGAAAACGGATGTCAAATGATGATAGTAATATTCATCATCATCATCATATGTCCATTGTCCATGCTGGCATGGATTGGACTGTTTGGCTGGGACTGGTAAGCAGGAAGGCTGCACCAGACTCCAGTCTCACTTGGCATGGCTTTCTACGGCTAGATGCCGTTCCCAACACCAACCATTCTGAGAGTGTAATGGGTGCTTTTACATGCCACCAGCACGAGTGCCATTTGCATGACACCAGTATCTGCCACAACTGCAATTTTGCTTGGCTTGATGGATCTTCTTCTCAAGCATACTCTGCTTGATGGGTCCAAGCATGTCACATGGAAGTGTTGGTACTTGTCTACCATTCACAAGAAATTGGTTAACCCATGGCTATAAATAGGACACTAATTGACCATGTCCTCACAGTGAGAGTCAACCCCAAAGCACATGTTTGTCCATAACTTTTTTGGGGCCTACTTATATACCAGAAGTTGATGCAGTTGACATCAGCCTAGAATTTCTGTAGGGTGATGCACATATGGAATGCATGGATAGAGAACGAGTGCCAGGTATTTGTACTTTCCATGAAGGAAAGATTGGTAGAATGTTTAGCAGAGATTTTAAAAAGTCAGTCACTGTAAGGACGCAGGAAAGAGGGAAAGGTTTACCTTGTGTTGGTACTTTAAAATCAGTGATGATGTCATTATCAAGAACACTATGATTTAACATCTGTTTTCCAGGCTGGCATGGGTTGGATGGTTTCACGGGAGCTGGGAAGGTCAGGAGCGATGCCAGGTTCTGTTGTCTGTTTTGGCATGGTTTCTACAGCTGGATGCCCTCCCTATTGTCAATCACTTTGCAGAGTGTACTGGGTGCTTTTTACTTGGCCCCTTCATCAGTGCTTTTTATGTGGCACTAGCATCAACAGGGCTTCCCTGGTACCTTGCATGTCAAAAACCCCTGAGCTGGGATTAGAGAGATTTAAGGTATAAGTATCTTCCTGTAGAGTAGGTACATGGATGTCCCTATATTTATGCATGTATACTATACACACATACAGATGTGTGTGTGTGGGGGGCTTGTGTGAATTTGTGTATGTGGACGTATGTCAAGAGTGGAACATGCTTCGTTTAGGTGTATCCTATAATTGATGTAAGTATATTTAACTGTGTACAGTATATGTGCTATGTACCTGGGTATATGTGTGAGTGTGTATTTAGATCTCTATGCCAGAGTATTGTAACGATGATAATGCTGACGTTTGTTTGTATTCAGAACCATATCCCCCTATGCCGAAATCAGCTTTAGCCAAAAAAGGGAAACTCCAGGTGCCAGAAGAGAATGAATCCCTTAGCGAAGGAGAAGCAGTGGAATATAACGCCCCTTGTCCCAAGAAGAAGAAGAAAGATTTTGAGAAGAATACAGCTGCTGAATTAGAAAGGGTAAGTGTTTGTAGAATTTGATTTGTAAAATTTTGACGTTACGAAGGGCAGTGAGCCATAGAAACCATGCCACAAATGTTAGCACGCCGGGCGAAATGCTTAGCGGTATTTTGTCTGTTGTTACGTTCTGAGTTCAAATTCTGCCGAGGTCGACTTTGCCTTTCATTCTTTCGGGGTCGGTAAATTAAGTACCAGTGAAACACTGGGGTTGATGTCATCGACTTAATCCCTTTGTCTGTCCTTGTTTGTCCCCTCTATGTTTAGCCCCTTGTGGGCAATAAAGAAATAAGAAACCATGCTCCCCAGTTTGCCATTTTCTGTCAAACTGTCCAACCCATGCCAGCACGGAAAATGGACATTAAATGATGATGATGATGGTGTTTCTTGAAGTAATAATAATAAAAGTAGAGATGAGAAATGGCATTATCTAGTCTCTTTCGGTATATTTCAGGAGTGATATTGAGATAAAACCAGTAGGTAGTGAACTCAGTAGGGCTCTTGGCAAAATGTACAGCTGATAGTTACATTCCTGTATGTTGTGAGTTCAAATCCCACTAATGCTGAGTTTGTCTTGCATCCACCCCCTGGGGTGAGAGGTGTTGATAAAATAAGTAACAGTTAAATATTGGAGACAGGTAAACCAATATAGCTACCTCTCTCCCTCTGTTGAACTTTATGTCAATGATAAAAATTAATATTTAGATAACTTTATGTGTATTTTCATGTATTTTAATCTGATATAGTGCCCTGTTATGGCTGGAAGTGTGAGGGGCTTCCATTTTAAACTGGGACCAGGAGAGACATGTTGGCATGTGCCAACAACATAATTTTCATTGTGTTGGACATCACAGAAGTGGGCATCATCATCATCGTCGTCGTTTAACGTCCGTTTTCCATGCTGGCATGGGTTGGATGGTTTGACTTAGGTCTGGAGAGCCAGCAGCTGCACCAGGCTCCAATCTGATCTGGCAAGGTTTCTACAGCTGGATGCCCTTCCTAATGCCAACCACTCCGAGAGTGTAGTGGATGCTTTTTATGTGCCACCGGTATGAGAGCCAGTCCGGCGGTACTGGCATCGATCACATTCGGATAGTGCTTTTTATGTGCCACTGGCCCTGGGGCCAGTCAGGTGGTACTGGCATCAGCCATGTTTGGATGATGCTTTTTACGTGCCATCGGCACTGACACTATTCTAAAGCAATATGAGATGGTGGCAGGAGTCAAGATCAATGCAGACAACTTGATGGGCTTGCAACTGGACACATGAAGAGGCTGGTCAGTGTTGTTCAATAATGTTATAGGATGTTGGATTGATGGACCAGATAAACCACTCACGGTCTGGTTCACTTGCAACAAATACATGTAGACTGGACCTAGGATGAGGCGAGAAACAGGGTGGCTAGTCCTGTCCAGAAATTGGTTGAATGACTGCAGCCTCAGAAAGGCTGGGCAGAAAAGGCAAATGCCCACATCACTTCTGATTTCAATTTCTGCTGAGATTAACTTTGTCTTTCATCCTTTTGGGATCAGTCATCAACGAGCTCCTTCCCCTCAAAATTTCAGGCCTTGTATCTATTGTAGAAAGGATTATTATCATTGTTATTATTATTATTATTATTATTATTATTATTAAGGTGGCAAACTGGCAGAATCATAAGCATACTGGATGAAATACTTGGTGGTATTTCACCCATCGCTGCGTTCTGAGTTCAAATTCTGCCACGGTCACCTTTGCCTTTCATCCTTTCGGGGTCGATAAATTAAGTACCAGTGAAACGCTGGGGTTGATGTAATCAACTAGTCCCCTTCCCCCAAATTTCAGGCTTTGTGCCTATAGTAGAAAAAAATTATTATTATTATTTTGTTTTTTTTTTGTCTTTTTCTTATATATTGAAGAAAACCGCATTACGTTGCATCAGGGAATTGAAAGGCCGCAAGAAAGATGATAAAATTGCTCTTGCTTGTCAAATTTGTCTTGACAAGACTTTTACAGCCAGTGCAACTCTAATGTACCACTATCGTAGCCATGCTGGTAAGTATCTAAAACTTGTCTTTGATCCTTTCATTCTTATCATCAGAACAGCCATTAGTGGTATAGGTTTTAATATTTGGCAACAAGTCTTTAGCTTTCCATAAATTTGTTTTGATATAGTCGTTCTTCTCTGTTACCCATGCCGGTGGCACATAAAAGCTCCTGTTACACTCTTGGAGTGGTTGGCCTTATGAAGGGCATCCAGCCATAGAAAACCATGCTACATGAGACTGGAGTCTGGTGCAGCCTTCCAGCTGGCCAACTGTGGTCAAACAGTCCAACCCATGCCAGCATGGACAATGGACGTTAAATGGTGACGATGATCAATATAAGTAATCACCATAAACTGTAAATCCACAAACACTTTCAACTATACAATAATGAAGGACAACTCAGAATAAAAAGAGAGAGAGAGAGAGGGGGCACCACCACCCCCACCAACATAAAAAAATTTGCAAACAAGCATATCAAATATCCAATTCCATCATCAGTTCACCAACAAATATCACAATGGTGTGTGAGTGGACAAATGAAAGAAAGTGTCACTCAACACATTTGGTAGAGGTTGTGCCAGTGGCACGTGTAAAGACATTCGAGCGAGATCGTTGCCAGTGCCGCTGGACTGGCTCCTGTGCAGGTGGCACGTAAAAGACACCGTTTCAAGTGTGGCCATTGCCAGTACCGCCTGACTGGTCTTCGTGCCGGTGGCACGTAAAAGCACCCACTACACTCTCTGAGTGGTTGGTGTTAGGAAGGGCATCCAGCTGTAGAAACTCTGCCAGATCAGATTGGAGCCTGGTGTAGCCATCTGGCTTGCCAGTCCTCAGTCAAACTGTCTAACCCATGCTAGTATGGAAAGCGGACGTTAAACGACGAGGATGATGATGATGAGTTTAACTCAGCTCCAAATGTCTCTTCTGATATCTGATGACCTGGGTCTCTCTTGTGCACTCATGAAAGTCATATGAAGCCAAGTCAAACTCATATGTGATGTGTGTGTGTGTGTGTGTGTGAGATATACAATCCATAAATGCCATCTAAACTGATCTTCAATCTCTTCCACTGTTGTTTTTTTTTTTCCTTTCAAGAAACACTGATATTAAAATTTTATGATTTTTTTTGAAATCAAGGAAACAGACTTCCTCTGACAGTAATGTCTCCACTCATTAGTAACAGCGACTGGAGACATTACCAATATCACATGGTAGTTTTATTCTGTGGAATCTTTCAAATACCTTGTGTGTGTATATATATAATGTGTTCGTTAATTTAAATATTTCATTAACACTTAAGAAGCCACTTCATAGTTTTTAACAAAGAGAGTTCTTACTAATTTAATTTCCTTAATTCTGTTTAGGAATTAAACCATTTGTGTGCCTTCTGTGCAGTACCACATTTACAAGACAACACAGTCTCAACTATCACATGTTAATCCATAACAATCAAAGCCGTTTCACTTGCAAAGACTGTGGCAGAAAATTTCGGCATCCCAGCCATTTTAAGGTACGGTTGTGACATTTTATCCTCCTTTTGTTTCCCCTTCTTCTTCCACCAACATCTGGCAGTTTCAGACTAAATGCTGTTTAGTTTTAATTCCCAGTTCTATCATTATTCTTTTGTTTATAAAGCAAAAATCTCTCTTGACTGGAGAAATCAACCAACCAAACAACTGTTTTTAGGAGAGTATTGTTGTTTGCTTGAAGCATTGTGTATTGTTTATGAAATATAATGTCTTGAATGGCACAACAATGCAGGGTGGACTATAATAACTGTTATAATTTAATTATTTATAGTCTAATATAATAATATTTTCGAATATAAAAATTCCTTCTTCAGGTATCGCTAGGAATTGATTGAGTCACTGCTATAAACCGATTATAACAGTGACTATGAATAATTAAATTAAAGCAGTTATTATAGTCCACCCTGCATTGTTGTGCCTTTCAAGACATTATATTTCACAAACTAATTTTATATTGGCTGTTATTATATAGAGATTATAACAACTCTTTTTTGTGTCTAACACACGTGGGCATGTCTACAAAGTCAGAAAGCAGCACAGCTCCCATGACTTTCAGAAACATTTTTTCACACTCAGAGTTGCTGAAGCATGGAACAGACAACCTGCATCAGTTGTTAGCTGCCGAGACATTGCATCCTTTAAAACCTCCATGCTTCCTGAAATTCACCAACACTACACCTGACATCCTCCCTATCCTCCCCTCCATACGCATGCACAAATGTCTATCATGACCCGTTCACTGTCCTGACTCTTGTACATGATTCTATGCCCTGTATATGCACCTTCTGATGAGTTGTAGTGCACCTGAGCACTATACACCATAATTTCATTGTTATATTATTTTAATAACTTTGTGATGTAAAGTAAGTAATTGTATATTATGACATTATGAAAATGTTAATGCTTGCTCCTTCTCTTCTCTTTAGGAGCATTTGCGACGACACACAGGAGAAACTCCGTTTGAATGCAAAGACTGCCCACAAAAATTCAAAACACGTAACACATATAAAAGACATTTGAAAACAAGACATGGCAAGTTGCTTACTGCTGCAGGTATTCACGTTTTATCAAAGGAAGAATTTCTGAAAGTTAGAACTAAACCATACAAGAAATATTACACTCTAAAACACACAGAATCTGTTAAAGAACAATTAATGCCTGAATTAGGGGATTCCCAATTAGTGAGTCCATGTTCTGAATCTGTTTACAATCCAGTGCCTACAACATCGAATAATGCCTCTAATTTCACAAACACTATTGAAAAACCATCAACTGCTATAATTAATTCTACAGACAACTCTTTCTATATCCCATTTGAAATATCTGTTAATTCATGAAGGAAATGGTTTAGATGTTCTTTCAGGTGTTGCCTATGTTTCTCATTTTGATAATGTTTGACCATAATTTGATAGTTATACCATAGTGGTATTTTCAAGATGGTACAACTGAAGCCAAAAATTAAGTTTCTTAAACAAAACTAAAACAAAAAAAAAACTCCTCCAACAAAATTGTGTTCTTCATGCGGAAGAGAATTTGGATTATTTTGATAACCTATTTCTTTATCAACAGTACATATATATATGTATATATACACATACACACACACATACACACACACACATATATATATATACATACACACAGACATGTACATATGTATATATATATATACATACACATGTACAAATGTGTGTGTGTGTGTGTGTATACATATATATATATATATATATATATATATATATAGAATGTTGAAAAGGAACACATGAGTTGATATATATATGTGGAATAAAAAAGTCAAGGTAGAAAATGCTAAAATGATTTTATAAAAAGCATTTCAGTACCGGTTTCGGTCATTGAGACTTTTTCAACTGTAAGTATGGAAAACAATTGAATTTGGGAAAAATTAAAAGAAATGTATTTTAAAAGAATATTTG
>NC_068982.1:186878505-186882118 GCF_001194135.2 Octopus bimaculoides | reverse complement strand
TGTATTTGAATACTATGCAAATATTTTTTTAAAAGACATTTCATTTAATTTTTCCAAAATTGAATTGTTTTCCATACTTACAGTTGAAAAAGTCTCAATGACTGAAACCAGGACTGAAACGTTTTTTATAAAATTATTTTAGCATTTTCTACCTTGACTTTTTTCAATATATATATATATATATATATATATAGTTAATGAAAATAGAGCAGTAGTCGTTACAACAAAATTTTCTGATGAGCTGTCCACAAGGCTTTAGCTTTGTGGGTGCGAAACCTTGGGTAACTCTATATAAAATTTTGTTGTAATATATATATATATATACACACACACATATATACATATGTCTATATGTATTGGTTCTTCTGGATGCCAAAACCTCTCATATATATATGTATATGTGCAAGCGCACACACACACACATATAAATATATATACATTGGATACTCTCATTCAATTCAGCATATGAGGGCCCAACAGCCTTTAGCTACCGATATTGATAACCTGTTTTCAGTTGTGAAGGCTTGTGTAGATCCAGCTTTGGAAATATTGATAGAAAGTTGGTGCAAAGGTTTATCGCAAACTTAATGGACAACATGCTGCAGGCTTTTCCTATTATGTTCCAATTGTACCCTGCAGCTGTTTCACTAGCATTGAACATCGATTATACGTCAGTTTTCTTTGTATAGAGAAGGTTATAATCTTTAACATTGACACAGTTAACATAAGGAGGAGATGTATAGTTATTTCCTTCCTAGTTAATATATGTCTAGGAATTGTTTAGGTCAGGGCTGAAAAGCAAAATAGTTCTAAGTGGATTTGAACTCAGAACATAAAGGGAGATAACAAAATACTGCTTCAGATTTTTAATCTTAGTTATTTACTGCTTTTGAAAGTTCACAAAACACTAGTTGCAGTAGTTGTAGTATGGGGACATGTGCTGTAACAGTGTGGCACTGTATCCACCATTTGTTGGTGATTCCCTTCTCCTGGCAGTTGACACCTTTGCACTGCTAAGACGATGACTTTCCAACCCATGGGTCTGTTTGGATAGTTGCTACTAGAGAGGATTTTGTGAGGTCAGAGTTTAAATTCTACCTCAAACATTTTTAGTTGTCTTTTACAACATGCAAAGCGTTGGGACATTTTTTGACATGCTGGTTCCCCCGTGGCACTAGACCAACGTGGTCTGAAGTGTTTTGCTCAAGAACACAATATGCCATCCAGTCTGGGAATCGAACATTGACCTGGCGATCATGAGTGCATTACCCTAACCATCAGACCATGTAACTTCACAGAATACTGACAAAAATAACTACTCTTCAATACGTGTATACTTAGACATAGATATCATCATCATCATCATTAGTGTTTAACGTCTGCCTTCCATGCTGGCATGGGTGGGACAAATATATACACACTGACATACACAGCTGAGGTGTAGCTGCGTGATTAAGAAGTTTGCTTCCCAACCACAAACGAAGTCCTTGGGAGCATCCTTCTTTGCTAACTTTGTCTCTTTTAACACCATAAAACTCAACAAGCTTAAAATGTAATCTTATAAAATCGAATTTTAAAATATTGAAATAGATTTCTAACATATTTGTTAATGCCTTAAAACCCTTCAAGACCACCCTTGGTTTTATTGTACAACCTCCCTGTTTTAAAGTGATCTTAATTAAAACCTCCTCTAAAATTTCACGTTAATTTATGATCCAAACTCCGGCTTCACAATGACAAAGTTATTTTGCAATATTTTTTTCAATTGAGAATAATCTGTATTTCAACAGAAGTATAGCAAAAGGATTAATACATTCATCCTACTACACACATCTTCTCTCTCTCTCTCTCTCTCTCTCAACCCCACTCCATCACTTTCTCAATATTTGTTAAATTAGGGTGGCTAGCTGGCAGAATCATTAGCATGCCAGGTTAAATGCTTATCGGTATTTCGTCTGCCGTTACGTTCTGAGTTCAAATTCCACCGAGGTTGACTTTGTCTGTCATCCTTTTGGGGTCAATAAATAAGTACCAGTTATGCATTGGGGTCAATGTAATCGACTTAAACCCTTTGTTTGTCCCCTCTATGTTTAGCCTCCTGTGGGCAATAAAGAAATAAGGCAGCAAGCTAGCAGAAATGTTAGCACACCAGGCGAAATGCTTAGCGGTATTTCATCTGTTTTTACATTCTGAGTTCAAATTCTGCCAAGGTCGACTTTGCCTTTAATACTTCCAGGGTCGATAAATTAGTGCCACTTGTGTACTGCCTTTGATCTAATCTACTGGCCCCCTACCCCCAAAATTTCAGGCCTTGTGCCTTGAGTAGAAAAGAATATTTGTTAAATACCAGCAATCCACCACATTCTGTGTTTATGTATGAGAACTATCTCTTGTAGTAATTCTATTATTTTGGTTATGTTTCCTGTTATGTTCTGAGTTTAATCCACCCCGGGGTCAACTTTGCTTTCCATCTGTCTGAGGTTAATAAAATAAATACTTGACAAAATACTGATGCTGATATAATCAACGAAAACCCTTTAAGACAATCCACCTCTGTTTAACACCAGTCCCCCTCTTAGGACCAGTCACCCCACATGGCCACAGTCTGATGGCTGTTCCACCAGCACGACCATAGTCTGATAGCAGGCTTCCCCTCTTCCAAAAGTCACAAGTCTGTCAGCAGAACCCCCAGCACAGCCATAGTCTGATGACAGTCCCCATCTCTTATACTGGTGGTGGAATTCTCCTGGGGTAGGTTGAGCCAACTCTGACCAATGAGTTCACCACATCTCTTATGAATGCTGACCATCAGCATGACCACAGTCTAACATCATTCCACCTTCCAAAGAATCTATTTTTCCAGCGATTAGAGCGCAGAAGGTGTCAGTAGATGTTTCTATTTTGTCATAATTTCCCAGATTATCAGCTAAAATAGAGGTGACTCTCAAGTGATTTTGAAACTGTTTTTACCATGATTAGGCCAGTGACAAAGATGAAGTATTATCACTTGACCAACTTACATTCACATTACAGTAGACATTCGTGGTCTATGAAAGACATCATCCAGCTGTCTAGGGATTTATTTCATACGTATGTAAATAATTAACCATATTTTGTCAAGTGGAGAAAATGTTAGTTCTGTTGCTGGTGATTAACACCAGGCTCCGAATCAGACTGGAGCCTGGTGCAGCTCTCTAGCTTGCTAGTTCTGGTCAAACCATCCAACCCAAACAGACGTTAAATGATAATGATGATGAACAAATTTATAATCAAGTCATGATTTCAGCATTGACCAACACATTTTTTGTCTCTAGATACAAAGTATTTTGCATTATTATTATTATTATTATTATTTAGGCAGTGAGCTGGCAGAATTGTTAGCATGCTGGGCGAAATGCTTAGCAGTATTTCATCTGCCGCTATGTTCTGAGTTCAAATTCCGCCGACGTTGACTTTGCCTTTTATCCTTTCAGGGTTGATAAATCAAGTACCAGTTGAGTACTGGGGTCGATTTAATTGACTTCCCCCCCCCATAATTTCAGGGCTTGTGCCTTTTTAGTTAAAAGGATTATTATTATTACTCTTATTATTATTATTATTATTATTATTATTA